>NC_135498.1:114665133-114757633 GCF_052857255.1 Amblyomma americanum
ACGTCTCTGCTGTTCATAACATTCTAAAAGGGCTGCGAAGCCGTCGGCATGGGGAATGTTTGTGTATAAAGATGTTACATCTATGGTCACAAGAAATTTCGTGTGGCAGGGGCATTAGTGAGACCCCCCAAAAGGCTGCTGGTTTGGAATTTTTGTCGCCGCCAGTTCCTTTGCTCAGAGGCGCCTCTTTCGCCACGCAGCTGGAGAAGCGCCCATCTTTGTATTTGTGCATCTTATTTCTGTCTTTTGCTTGCATGGTTTGTTTTCGTACACCTGTCGTTGCTGAGCTGCCCATGTCCCCCGCACCGTCTTCCTCTCCCTTTCTCTCGTTTCGCCATCTCCTATTTTGTCCGTCCTTCCTTTTTTCCCTTTTTTCTTTCTACTTTTTTCTCTCCCCCAATCTTGTCCCTGTCACCTCCCCAAAGCCCCAATTTTTAAATTCTCTCTCCTCTGCAGCTCACAAACTTAAAACAACAATCTGACGCGATACCACTGCAGTCCTGAAGAAGAGCGCACTGTGGTCGGAACGTTGACAAATAAATGTGCCTCTGTAGAAGTGCCCACTGCTCTTAAGCCTTTTCCCTGCGGAAGCCAACGCAACCTACTTTCGTAACAGTGAATATATATATATATATATATATATATATATATATATATATATATATATATATATACTGAGAGAGGTAGAGCACCGTCTGGTAGAGCACCGGACGCGATATTCGGAGGTAGTGGGTTCGTATCCCACCACCGGCGGCATTGTTGTTTTTTCTGCTGCTTTATAAATAATTTTCTTTCAGCGTTGGATTAATCTAAGTATTATTATTCCACTGTTAAGCACAATTCATAAAAAAAATTCAACATTCCCGTATGCACCTTGGTTGCGGTGACTTTTGGCTACCTTCATATATATGCTAGCACTTGGGGTCGTCATTGTTGACTAAATTATGGCCCACTCTATTGCACCAGACGGTTCGGAGTGGCGCCAAACGAATTGTCACGTTTCGGCACACAAAAATTGTTTTCCAGTTGAAGTCTGGTTTGTGTGAGGAATTTGTACCGACGAGCTTTGGTCCTCGAAACCGTCCTGTAGCAACCTTCGGAGGTTCGTAGCAGGCGAACCGTTAGTCTCAGTGAGATGCGCTTGGTGCCATACAAATCTTCGTTTCGTGATGTACTTGTTCGTATCCGAACTTGTCGAAAGCATAGGTGAAAACACAGGTGCCTCTCTGATTTTGATTCCGCATTCGCGAAGAATTTTTAAACTTTTTTTTGCATGATGGCTGGTTGAGAACGAAGAAATACAGTTTGCTTATGCTCGGAGAAGTATCCACTTCAGTTACGCTTCCATTTCTTTTGGAGCTCTTGATAAAGCAATCCTTGCTCAAAACGGCCTGAAATTACGTTCGTATATAATATTGCTACGCGCTCTGAATGTAATTCGACTGCGAGGGGAGAATCTATAGCACAGCGGAAAGATAAGCACGCTATTCAATTACTGAAATAGGCAGTTTTTTAACAAGGCAATAAAGAAGACGAAATACTCATCCATTAGCACGGATTTATATAATGCCGACGGATAGCGCATGTAAGTATTTTCAGCCAGATATTGTCGTTTTCATGCCCGACCGCCACTGTGTCACGGCTCACTCCGATGGCTGCAATCATTTCTCCGGAAATATTGCAGCCATAGAAAATTGGTCCCCTTGCGCGTGACAAACCCATGGTGGGAACAACACAGACCACAGAACAACGCAGTTAAACATTTATTTATTAAAAATTTCTTAACCATCTTACTACATAAGACGACTGACTGGTTTTCTGGTGTCCGCCAATACTGGTAATACTGTGCCACAAAAGCAATATTTTTACCACAAAAATCCTATTTCTGATAATTTTTGATAGCGTCCGCTGAAACACCCTGTATGCTGGTTCTTTCCTCTAACTTGAACTAATGAGTAATCAAACGCGCTTAATCGCAGCTGGGCGAAAACAACTAGATTCTTTACTATCATGTGGCACTTCTCAGAGTATTTTTCTTCGTTTTAAATGGGTAATTAGGTGTGGAGACTTAAGTAAATTTCAGCCGTCGCGGTGGCTAAGTGGCTATGGTGCTCGGCTGCTGACCCGAAAGAGGCGGATTCGATCCCGGCTACGGCGATCGAATTTCGATTCATGTGAAATTCTGGAGGCCGTGTACTGTGCGATGTCAGGGCACGGTAAAGAACCACAGGTGGTCCAAATTTCCGGAGCCCTTCACTACGGCGTCCCTCATAGCCTGAGTCGATTTGACATGTTAAAGCACCATAAAACAAAACAAAAATTAAGCAAATTTGAGCATTAACTTTAGTGTCATATGCGTTTGGAAAGGATTCAACAACGGCACATGTATTTTCTGTAAGCCATCCATATCTCGATAGGTAAGCCATCCGTATCCCGAAGCCTGACACGTTGCTTTATCAGTACAGTGACACAATATGAATCCGTACATTTCATTTCGTTGTGATCTTGCACAGGCCCGAATACTTTTATTGAACATTGTAGTGGTGGACACTGTTGGCACTCTCTCTACTGTAGCGCTATGTCTTCTCCCATCCTTAAAGAAAACAATATCTAACCTGGTTGTAAAGAATGAAGACTTGGAAAACCGGTCAAGGCGAAACAATCTTGTTGTGCATGGTTTACTAGAGAGTCCTGATGAAGATGGCAACAGTTTATTGTCCCAAATCTGCAAAATATTTACTGACAAGCTTCGCATAGAATGTCCAGGCATCGAGCGTTGTCATCGCATCGGCAGACCCAGTAATGGACGGACACGTCCTGTCATATTAAGGATCCTTGATTTCAGTGAGAAGATGCTTGTCATGAAGAACCTATAGAAACTCAAAGGGGAAAAATTTTACATCACTGAGGATTTTTCTGCGAATGTTCGAGCCCTTCGTAAGAAAATATGGAATGCATCTTCCTCGCTTCGTGACGGTGGTTCAAAGGTGAAGCTTCGGTACGATCATGCTTTCATTGATGGTGTCAGGTACACATGGGATGAAGCCTCGAGTGGCTTGAAACGGGACCCCCATCACGATGTGTCCGAATCTTCTGAGCTTCCTTCGTGATCACGTCACGAAGCCACAGAATATACTGAGCTTCCTTCTTTATCACGTCACGAGGAGGCTGGCGAATCTACTGCACTTGATTCGTCACCCCATTGACAGTTACCTAGCTCTCCATCCAGTCTCGTTGTCTTAAACCTTAACGCTAGAAGCATTTCAAACAAACTCCCCGATCTTCTCGCGCTTGTGCCCTCCCATGACCCTCACATTATTGGCATCACTGAAACCTGGCTACACCCTGACATATATGACTCGGAATTTACCCCACCTGGTTACCTTGCTATCCGTGCCGACAGACATGAGGACAAAGGCGGTGGTGTAGCTTTACTTCTTCGTTCATATCTTAGGTTTTCTATACTACCCGCTCCTTGCAACACTGAGTCAATTTGGTGCAAGATTTATTTAGAAAAAAAAGACTGTTATTATTGGCGTTTTTTACCGACCCCCCGGAACTTCTGTTGATATTTTGCACTCTGTTGGCCAGTTCATGCATAGCCTTTCAGTGCCAAACATCATCTTCATGGGTGATTTTAACGTGCCTGGTATTCACTGGCCATCGTTGTCTTATTCTGGCCGTGATGCTTCTTTAGCAGAAGAATTGATTGATCTTTCGCTCTCTCTTGGACTCACTCAAATAGTTTCGTTTCCTACCAGACTAAATTCTTTGCTAGACCTAATCTTCCTAAGCCACAACCTAATAGAGACCGGATTTCAGTGCACGGTTGTCGATGGTATCTCCGACCATGAAGCAGTTCTCCTTACTCAATCCCGCTTTAATAGTAACCCACAGTGCACGTTCACGTCATTTCTGGATTTCCATCACGCTGACGACAACTCTATAATCGACAAACTGGCCGAGTGCTTCTCCTTTTGCGCGCTCAGCCGTGACGGCGATCTTAATGACCTTGTTGAATATTTTGAAAGGATTGTTAGTCTGTGCATTAAGTTGTTTGTTCCCGTCAAAACGAAGAAAAGAAATCCTACTCTCCCTTGGATTAATCGAGATGTATTGCAGATGTCACGTCGTGTATCTCGGATGAGGCACATGACACGTAACAATAACCCTGATTCCATTGCTCGATTTCAAGCTGCGAGAAATGAACTTCGTAATAAAATGCACTCTGCTAAAGATTTCTATTTCCGCGTTCAGCCTCAAGCGCTGCTTAGCAATAACCCTCGT
Organism: Amblyomma americanum; assembly: GCF_052857255.1. NCBI lineage: Eukaryota > Metazoa > Arthropoda > Arachnida > Ixodida > Ixodidae > Amblyomma > Amblyomma americanum. The sequence continues at coordinate 114,669,421 of NC_135498.1, forward strand.
AAATTTTGGCGTTCTGTCCGAGTGCTTCTCCTTTTGCGCGCTCAGCCGTGACGGCGATCTTAATGACATTGTTGAATATTTTGAAAGAATTGTTACTCTGTGCATTAAGTTGTTTGTTCCCGTCAAAACGAAGAAAAGAAATCCTACTCTCCCATGGATTAATCGAGATGTATTGCAGATGTCACGTCGTGTATCTCGGATGAGGCACATGACACGTAACAATAACCCTGATTCCATTGCTCGATTTCAAGCTGCGAGAAATGAACTTCGTAATAAAATGCACTCTGCTAAAGATTTCTATTTCCGCGTTCAGCCTCAAGCGCTGCTTAGCAATAACCCTCGTAAATTTTGGCGTTCTGTCCTACCCTCAGGCACTTCATCTACCTCATTCGTTATTAATGGAGAAATTGTCTCTGACCCCGCTGAAATATCTGATGCATTTAGTGCTTACTTTCATTCTGTCTCTGCACGTGATAATAACATCATTCCATCTTTCAGTCTTCCTAATCATGTCCGTTCTATCTCTGATATCACGGTTAGCCCTCAGGGCGTTTTAAATCTTATCTTGCACCTTGACTCAAAAAAAATGCGCTGGACCGGACAGTATCCCAAATACCTTCCTTTTACGCTATTCTCTTTGGTCGTGTCTATATCTCTCAATTATTTTTCAACAATCTCTTTCTACTGGCATTGTCCCTTCCTCATAGAAACTCGCCAATGTACTCCCGCTCTATAAATCCGGCAACAAACAACTTCTTTCTAACTATAGGCCGATCTCTTTAACTGCACATTCATGTAAGATCTTAGAGCACATTATTTATAAACACATCATGGAATTTCTTCAAGCAACTAAACTTCTTTCAAGGGCTCAAAACGGGTTTCGCAAGGGGTTTAGTACAGTGACTCACTTAACAGAATTTGCGCATGACATTTTTCTCGGCATAGATGCCGGTAACCAAATCGATGCCATATTCATCGATTTCTCAAAAGCTTTTGACACGGTTCTTCACTCTAAACTGTTATGCAAACTCAAAGACATTCTCAATAACTCTCAACTCGTTGACTGGATTGCCGATTTCCTCTCGCACCGCTCCCAGTCTGTTCGCTTCAATTCCGTCGATTTTTCGAAAGCTGACGTAACCTCAGGTGTTCCCCAAGGCTCTGTCCTTGGCCCTTTGTTGTTTTTACTTTATATTAATGATTTGCCTGACAGTATAACCTCAAAGATCCGTCTATACGCCGATGATTGTGTATTGTACCACACTATTAACTCTGTCAGTGATCACTTCCTTCTGAATGAGTCTTTTGGTATATTCAGTGATTGGTGCAATACGTGGCAGATGAAAATCAACTTCAGCAAAACAGTTGTCATGTCTTTCACGAACCGCCTATGCCCTTCTAATTACAATTATTCATGCCCTTCTAATTACGATTATTCATCCCTGCAAAGGGTACATGAATATAAATATCTTGGCGTTGTTTTTTCACACAATATGTCATGGTCAAAACACATCGATCATATCACAGATAAAGCTCTTAAAAAGGTAGGTTACTTGAGGCGCACAGTACGGGATGCTCCTAAAGAGACGAAATTGGTCATGTATAAAACTCTAATTCGCCCTATTCTTGAATACGCTTCCAATGTTTGGAATCCATATAAGCAATGTGAAATTGATCAAATAGAATCTGTACAACAAAAAGCTGTAAGATTTATTTTTCGCCGCTACGACTTTCATTTTTCACCCTCATCTGCGATATCTTCCTTAAACTTAAGTCCGCTCGCATCCCGCCGGAAAACTGAGTCCTTAAAACTTCTTCACTCAATAGTGCATTCTGCTAATTGCCTCTCAGAGAGTAAGCATATCACGTTTTCAAAACCATCTCTAACCAGGAGCCATCACGATCTTAATATCCAACCCTTTTTTGCCCGTACTAATGCTTTCAAATACAGTTTTTTTTCCGCGTACCGTGGAGAGTTGGAACTCTTTAAATGGAAATATACGTGCCTTTTCTGTGTCTGATTTTGCATCCGAAATTGAGACGTAGCATTATATGATGTTGTATGCAGCGTTTGTTTCACATTTTGCCATGTACCCCTTTATGCGCGCAACTGTACCGCATGATATATGTAACGACTTCTGCTATAGCCCCTGGAATGGGGCTGCAGTATTTTCAAATAAAATAAATAAAAATTTACTGATAATTTTCTGGTTTTACTGAAAATTTACCGCTTGCGAGCTGCAAATTGGATATAGCTTCTACGAGACACGCACTAGAGAATTTGCGGTAAGCTTTGCAACATTCCGCGTGAATCAGCATACCTGACTGTGGGTCAATCTCGGCTCTAAGATGGCAAGTCTCGGGTCAGCACTGATAAAGTACGTTCGAAAAATCACATTGCATCATGATATCAACAATAATTTTCCGCTAAAATTCATGTGCACCCATCCTCTAAACTGAAATTTTGTAGACATTTTTTTATGTGAGACACTTCCACAGCGCCACAAACAGCTAAGAAAAAGACAAAAAAAATTGCTCTGTAATTCTTGTTTCTTTTGTCTTGCGAGGAAAACGTCCGAACAAAACCATCCCAGCGTGCATTGTAACATAAATGTTGTCACAGAAATTTAACGCGTGTTGGTACGTAAGCCAGCTGTCTATTTCCGGAAAAAGGTTTCATTGAGCAAAATGGATCAATTTACGCTCCAATTTGCTGAAGTGAGCGAAAACTGCTATTTTGACGTTTTCGTCTGTGCATTAACCAATAGTTTTATGTTTCACGCAGAAAATGAAACAGAAAAACCTCAAGCGAGCACAGAGCCTGAAGGTAAGCATTTGATTTCAAAACTCTTTCACGCTTTCAAAGCACTTTCACCCATAACATGAAAGTAGATTTCAATTTGCCTACATTTTATATCATCGTTAACGCTTTCATAGAATTGCAAGATTATCGCTAGTCTTGATACCTCTTAATGTGGGGCTGCCAAGGTCTCAACTCTAAGTCATTCTATGGTTTGGGATTTTTCTTGAAAGCCGGAAATTGGCTGAAGTTTTTCTCCCTTTTAGATTTTCCAGACTGTAGCGGTCGGTTTTTCGCCACTATATGCTGTTAGATGGCCTCCGGCGGACATTCCCTATTGTGAGAGAGTTATCTCCCTGAAAGCAGTCCTATATCTCAACCTGAAAAATTTTTTTACAGATGATGTACGCTTCTAAAGTGAAAGTAGAGGCATGATACTATTTGTATTTTTTTCCGTGAAAGCTGACTGAGATCAAAAAAATGCAAGTAGCCTAATGCTGGCAGAAGTAAAAACTCAGTGACGCCTCAATTTCGTTCGGAGTTCTATATGGTGCAATCCTTGCTCAAATACGACGGGAAATTAGGCTCGTACAAAAATATTGCTAAACGCACTGAATGCGATTCCACTGTTAGGAGGGAATGTGTAGCCACGTGACACAGTGGAACGTTAAGGGGACACTGAGGAGAACTCTATCAGATTTTTTTCGTTAGCAAAATCTGATAGTTCGGCATTTCATGGCTTTGTTGCCGCTTGTCCGGGAGCGAAAGATGCATTTATTTAAAATATATTTGGATTCTAAGTTGAAAATGTTTTTCGCGCCGCTCCGATTCAAACTCGAGAACTCTTATGACGTCACAGAGAACTCTTGTGACGTCGTAGGACTTAGTGACGCGAAACGTGACGTAAACGCAGACTCCGTGATTTCTGGTGGCTAGCGGTGCAGTCTAGCAGCTGCCGATATGAAAGCCATCGCCCCCGCACGTTGAATGCATCTATCGGGGGTCGCTACAGTCGCTTCGTTTACGTTTGCACCGGCGTCTTGCCAGCGTTATCAATGGATCCCGTTGCAGAACACGACGACGTAGTTCTCGCAAAAAATGCGGCCTGCATTTCAGCGACCTCAGCCCCACAGAGCGTGCGATATTTTTGAGGGAGCACGGTTAGGTTAGGCGCCGGCGGGTCGTTCCCTCTTCCTCAGTGAGCAGCCGTTGCAAACTAAATATCATAATCCCAGGTCGGGGAGTCAGGAAGGACGAGGACCAGGTCGGCGCGTTGCAGCCATTGGAGGCTGGCCGGGTCTTTGGGGCCAACGGATTGTGATTCATTGAACGGCGCGGAAGGGCCAAGTTGTTTATTTATTTTTTTTGCCACAAAAAACGGGTGGGTGCTCAAGAGCGGTCGCGTTTAAAGTTGGCGGCTTGAAACTAAAGCCGGCGCACGACGCTTCAACGGCTTCCGCTAGGTCCAACGGGTCCACTGGATCGATCTCTCTCGCGCTCTTGCATGTACCTTCAGAGGTGTACTGTGCATGTATTAAATTAGCCGAGAGCTCGAAAAGAACAGCAGCGCCCAACTGCCGAAGCTATTGAATTACAACACAACGCGCACCTCGCCGCGGAGCCGAATCAGTCTGGCCGGGCCGGCGGCGGCTGGCGCATTCAGAGACATGCTCCAAGTCCCCGTCAGTGCGGTCAGAGTGCGCCGAGGCCGCCGAACGCGTCGGCGGTCAAGCGTAGTTGCAGTATAGAGGGTCTCGCTTTGGCCGACGTGACGCCGTCGTGCGGCGCGTGCGCGCGCGTTACGCCGGAGCATAAACGCGCCTTAACAGAGCCTGGGCTTAACCGCTAACCAAGGTATTCGGTGGCGGCATCTATGGGAGCCACTGAAACCCCCCGCCCACTCACTGAATAAAAAAAATCCTCTGTTGAGGCTTGGTATCGAACCATGGCCTTTGTTGTTTAAGGCGGAGATGCTACCACTCCGCCACGACATCCAAGGTAAATTCGTCAATAAAGGCGCATCTAGTGAATGCACTTTTCCGATGGAGGAATCTCCGCGCTTTCGCAACGTACTATATCCTGGCCTAACAGAGCTAGGTCATCAGCAATTTTTCTTAACTGCCTTGTACCTTGGCTCCCGTCCTTAATAAACGATTTCCGTTAAGTAGTTTGATGTTGACTGGCAAAGCCGGGAGTGTTTCGCAGGGCGAGCGTGCGTAGTAGTAGTAAGTGGTTGAAAGGTGAAGAGGAAAGTAAAGTGCACGGGCCTGTGACTGACGTTAACGCACCACCACCACTGCCGGCGTGCAGATAGAGAAGGATAGGTAGAGTTTCAGAGGAAAGAGGGAAAGGGCGAGTATAGAGATGCGGGAGACGCAGTTGTATCAGACAGTCAGTCAGCTGCCTTGGGCTAGCAATAGCCATCCAGGCCCGTCTTCTCCAGGAAGGCGAGGAGAGACCGGAGCGCCTTGGAAGCGTTGGGACCGGTGGGGAAGACGAGGGCACTGGCCGAGTCAGATGGAAGGCTCAGGTCCCGGTAGCAGGCAGCCAGCTTTTCCTGGTGGATGACCAAGGCAGGGCAATCGAGGAGGAGGTGATCAGTGGTCTCCTCCGTGTGGCCGCAGCGGGAGCAGTCCACCGTAAGGGCCAAACCCTTGCGATGCAGCCTAGCCCCGGTCCACGAGCATCCGATGCGGAGCCGGAGGAGGAGGGACCTCTGCCGTCTGGTGAGCCCTTTACCTGGCAGGCGTTGAGGGGGCGTCCCTTCGGCAACCTTGGGGTCGGGGTGCTCCATTAGTAGCTGCCGCTCCGTGACGGTTCTGGCAACATCCAGGGACACCACAGCAGTAGAGCAGGGGGTACAGCTTCCGTGGGCAGCCTTGGCCAGGGCGTCTGCTTCCTCATTGCCTGGGACTCCGATGTGGCTGGGTGATCCAGGCCAGGGAGAGTGAGCAGCCACGAGATCAGATGCTGTCCAGTCTGGCGGCCAGCTTTCGTACGATGGGCAGCTGGCTCCGTGGCTCTTGCAGAAGCTGGAGGGCCACCCTGGAGTCGCTGAGAATGGCTGCAGACTGCAGTGCGGGGTGGGACTCCAGGATGTCGGCAGCCAGGTGGAGGGCCGCCAGCTCTGCTGTGGTCGAGCTGGCCACGAACGGAAGTCTGGCCTGCCGGCTTTCTCCCAACGAAGGCGTGATGCAGGACCCCGCAGCAGACGGGCAGGCACCCATGAGGACCGACCCGTCCGTGTATAGCTGCTTGCAGCCGGCCAGGTCCTTCTCCAGGGTCGCCGTTGCTTCCTGCCGGAGGCCAACTGCAGGGGTGAGCCGCTTCGGCTTGGCACTCCGTGGTGGCATGAGCACCCGGAACAGATGGCCCAGGTCCGGTCGTGGAGGGGGAGGAAGGTGCTCTGGCTGCCCACCCACCAGCTGCTCGAGCTCCTGGGCAACCTTCCCAATTCGCGAATGACGGTGGCCGAGGAGGCGCTCCAGGAGGGGACGTCCGTCCGGGGCGAGGTGTAGTCGCTCAGCATGGCGGGGTGCCGTCCGCTGGGCCTGCAGCATCATGGGCCACATGCCGGCCTCTGCAAGTGTGGCCGGGACCTGGGAGCCACGGGGAAGTCCCAGACACAGACGGACTGCAGCCCTCTGGGATCGCTCGATGGCCAGCTGCTGGTGGATGGTCATCTGAACCAGCGGGAGGGCATACAGGAACTGAGCCCCTGCCATGGCCTGGAAGAACCGGAGCCCAATTTGTGGGGTGACGCCGTTCCCCCCAGCCAGGAGACTCCGGATGGCGCCACGGACCCTTGTTGCCTGTTGGCAGAATGCCTTGAGGGCTGGACGCCAGGTGAGGTGGCGGTCAATAAGGAGGCCCAGGTAGCGGCAGGAATGCCGCCATGGGAGCTCCCGTCCTGCGACGCTGAGGCAGGTCTTCCCCGGGCGTGCTCCTGGCCGGATGTTGAGCAGCATGGCCTCCGATTTGATGGGGGAGAGCTGCAGGCCAACCCGTTCCAGGTAGGAACTGACCCTGGTGATGGCTCGTTGCACATTCTTGATGACCTGAACCCTCTGGCATCGTGGTCCGCGACACCAAAGGGAAATGTCGTCCGCGTAGATGGCAATGCGGACGGGAAGTTTCAGGCCATCTGGGAGGCAGCTGGGCAGCTGGGCCATCACCAAGTTGAACAGCATGGGGCTCAGCACGCTGCCCTGGGGAACCCCTGTGGTGAGTGCCTCGGGGGCACTGGTAGCACGTCCAGCCCCCGGACACAGCTCCTGCGGTCCTGCAGAGAGCCCCGGATGTACCGCCGAAGGTTGCCGGTGACGCCAAGGCAGTCCACGGCCTCGAGAATCGCTTCATGGGATACATTGTCGAGTGCCCCCTTCACGTCCAGGAGTGTGAGGCAGATGACGTGGTGGGAGTGGCGTGCATCCTAGAGGCCGGACACGATGTCTGCTATTGCGTCAGCAGTACAGCGGTGCCTCCGGAACCCGGACTGCTGCTCGGGCAGGCAGCCTGTGGACGCAGCGATCCACTCCAGCCTCCCCAAGGCCATGGATTCCATGAGCTTCCCCGGGGCCGAGGTCAGAGACACCGGCCTGTATGACGGCAGGTCAGCAGGTGGCTTGCCCGTCTTGAGGACCGGGACCAACAGGGCTGTGCGCCAGGCCTCAGGCAGGCGGCCTGTGGACCAGACCTCGTTGTACGTCTGGAGCAGGCTTGTCTGCATGGCGTCGTCCAGGTTCCGCAGCGTCTGGTAAGTGACGCCATCTGGTCCAGGGGCACTGCGGAGCTTGGAGTGCAGCAGGGCAGAGGAGAGTTCCCTCCTCGTGAGGGCCGTGGAGCAGACAGCCGTGATGTCCGCCGCGTGCCTGCAGGCTGGCTGGATGCGGTTCCGCCTTTGGTAGAGCCCTGCAGAATTAGGCTCGGGGGAGGTGGGCCTCTGCCAGCTTGTCAGCCAGCTGCTGGGAGGTGAGACCCCCTGCCACTGCGATGGCCAGGTAGGGGGCCCGCTTAATGGGAGTCTCCTGCAGCGAACGGAGCAGACGCCCGCCACGACCTGGCACTCCCGCTGGCGGCCACCAGGGAAGCGCAGATGCCCTCCCACGACTCTGCGGCGTCGGTTGTGAGACCGGCGGCACTTCGCGTCGAGCCGGTTTTGCAAGGTTCAGAGCTCGGATCATTCTGTGCAGAGCGCCCTCCGCTCTGCCTCGCCCCGTTGTTCCCGAAGCTGGAGGAGGTGGAGATCCGGGATGGGCTGACCAGGGGGGACATCGCTGCAAATCGTGGCAGCCTCCGCACACCTAGTAACGTGGGTCAGGATGTCGTCCTGCAGGGAGAAGCTGCGGAGGAGGTCCCGGAACTTGTCCCAGTGGACCACTCTGCATGTTAGACAATCCACTCTCTTGCCCGGTTTAGGAGCCAGAGTGATAGGGTAGTGGTCCGAGCCCCAGGTGTCCGCCGAGGGGTGCCATCCATAAACACATCAGGGCGTCCCAATGGATAGATCAATGCATGTGCGGACGCCCCCCTCCCCCCCCCCCCCCCCCCCCCGACGGACAAAAGTGGGGACGCCAGTGTTCAAAACATGCAGCCCAGTACCGCGAATGGCCTCAACAAGATGCCGGCCGTGACGATCTGCCCTGCGGGATCCCCACCGCGGATGAGCCGCGTTGAAGTCCCCGCAGAGCAAACAGTCGCCGCCAATGACACTGACTAGCTGCGGCAAGGATTCGGCGTCCCAAGAGTTCTGGGGACGCACATATACACTTGCCACAGCTGTGTCAACTCGACAAAGCCTGACCCTTACGCAGACTAACTCCATGGGGGCCACAACCGCATCACTCACCAAAATCTCCGCCTGGGCAAGAGTCCTGCGGACAAAGATGGCTGCCCGGGAGGGTCCGGGTGGATGGCTGTCCTCCAAGCATGGGTCAGCCCGACAGGAGGAGTGCTGGCAGGAGGTCCTGCTGCCTTATCCGATGTACCCTGGCAGGTGTAGTTGGTCCCGTGGCATGTACACCTCCTGGAGGGCCAGGACATCGTACTCCTCCAGCTGTAGGCGGTCATGGAGCTCGGACAGCCGGGGTCGAAGTGCCCGGCAGTTCCACTGGAGGACCCGTGGTCTGGGAACCATCTGCGGTGTGCTAGCCATGATGGTTGGCCTGATTCAGCGGGGCCTGCGCCATGCCCATTTTGGTGAGTGAGGAACTATGTGAGGGCCTGGAGGGTGGCCGCCAAGGTCCACGTCAGCTGGTCCAACTGGCCACTCAGGAGGAGAGGAACGGTACCAGCCTGGGAGTGGGTAGGTCCTGGGCCGTGTTGGGGGGCCGTGGGTTGGAGGGACTGCACATGTGGCCTTGGAGGGTCAGCCGCTGTAGTCTTGACAGCCTGGGCATACGATATCTGCCCGGTCCGGAGGTCCGACCGGATGGCCGTCCTCGAGACTGGTGCAGCGGCAGCTGCAACCGCAGCGGCCACACGGGGGCAGGACGGATTGTCCGACGGGTGGCCTCCGCCGCAGTTCGTGCACCGTGGTGCTGACGAGTCGCAAGCAGCAGTTCTGTGTTGGCGGCCGCAGCGGTGACTGTACCTGGGGTGGGTGCAGCTGGCCGTCACGTGGTCTAGGCGGCCACAGCGGCCGCACTGGATGGGGCGGCGCAGGGCTGGCCGCATTGGTAGCCGTAGTTTATAGATGGCCACATGGGACAGTGGCTTTGGCGCCCCAAACCGGACCTGCAGGGTGGTGCCCTGGCCACGCCGAACTCCCAGGATGGGCACTGGTGCTTCCAGCGCTGAAGGCAGCTCGACGTCCCCAAGGTCAGCAGGCACTCCGTGAATGAAGCCCGTAGAGGCACCCTTGTCTGCAGCCAGTAGGGCTCTCACCTCCATCCCGACAAGGGATTGGATGGCAAGGAGAGCTGCCAGGGCCTCCTCGGTGACTGCGTCCGCAGCAACCACATTTCGTGAGAGGCTGACCCGCACGGATGCGACGCCTGGTGTGGTGGACAGCTCCGCTGCAACCTGGAACTTGCAGCGGTGGTGGAAGGTGTCGCTCTTTCCCTGTGGCCGGAACAGTACAGTCACCCACCAGGTTGTCCACTGCCTCAGGGGAAGGGGGGGGGGGCGTGGCTCACGTCGGCGGCGAGCGTGCGAAGACACAAGTGCTCTTTATACTGGGCACTGCCTTGTACGATCGCCGAACATTGTGCCGTCATAGTTTTTCATCGACCGTGGCGATCATCTGACAAGCTTTAGCAGGCTCGTTCAAATGTTAACCAGCACTTGAAGCGGCACATGGAGTATCTCTGCTGTTCGGCGCTTGTAAATCGAGGCGCGTCAAAAACAAAACCACGGAGCACGCAAAGCTCATAGACGCGAAGCGCCTTAACAAATCGAAACTCTCCTGGTCGCCTGTGGCGCCGCCACGCATCGGTTTTCTTTGCTTCCAACATTCAGGTTGCCTTTTTTCTGCCTTCTTTGTGTGATAAAAGTGCACTATAGGTTTTAAAACAAAACTTACTTCAATATTGAACCGCGCGCGCAATCTTCCTTTGTCAGCCACAGAGATTCGCGCACTATTTAGGAAAGAAAATTCCTCCAAGGTGGCGTCTCTTGTCCTATGACGTCGGCACGCTTGTACTTGCGAGATCGGCCTGTGACGGCGATACCTGTATTTTGGTTCTTGCTATTTTCTACCTTACAAGAGCTTTGTTTTCAGTAAGAGTGGAGTTTTTGTGATCAGGAGGTTGTATTCTATCGATACAAGCCAACTTCAATTTCACCTCAACGTCCCTTTAAGCACTCTATTCAACTACCGAAACACGCAGTTTTATAACAAGACAATACACAAGTCGAACTACTCTTTCATTATCACTGATTAATAAAGCGGAATTATGGAGACGGATAGCGCATGTGTTTTCAGAGAGATATTGACGTCTTGATGCGCGACTACCACCTCATAAGACCTCAAGTTTCAAGTTTATTGAGCAACTCAAACAGTAATAGTGCATGCAATACGATCAGTACAGAAGGAGGTCCCATAGTAGACGACTGTCGTTGGTCCTCATAGAGCAAAGCAAGAGAGGCAAAATCGCAATGGAAAAATTGTATCACGTAGTTATCGTAAATATACAACCAACAAAAAGCGACGGAAACAATTTTATGTGTGAGAAACCGAACAAAAAGTATAAACATTAACTACTTCGATACGTAATGCAAAAAAAATGAAACTTTAAACAAAGTTTGCTACTGTGTATGCATGCGAACTACACAGCAAATGAGTTAAATACTCTTTAAAGCGATGAATAAATGAGTAAACAGTATATGACGCTTTAATTTCACATGGTAAAGTATTTCAACCGGATATGTCGGCAAATATTGTAGTAAATTTTCCATAATTGTTCCTCCGATTGTTGCAAGCATTTCTCCGGAAATATTTCAGCCGTGCAATATTTCTATAGACAAAACGACGGAGCGAAGAAAACAAGCAGCAATAAAAACATTTGGCGTTCAAGTGAAGCATGGGTGTATTTATGAGGTTTGTAAAAAATGTGAGCCTTAAAAAAATTTCAGCCCAATTGAGCGACGAAATTGGCGCCTGGAAGCCCATAACTTTTTCTGCCAGTGCCCAAAACACTTAATGCAAAACTTGTTCAGCGTTCTCAAATAAAAGGAATCAAACGTAAAGAAAACAAAGAGAAGACGGTCAGGTCTGGGAAGAGGGACGCGGACAATTGTGGAAAGCGGTGTGGTTTCCCGGTGTTTAGTGCCACTTATTAGGTGTGTGAAGAAGGTTGATCCAAGAATGAATGAATATCGTAGCATCGGCGCTCCACGGAAACAAAGACATTGTTGCATCTCGTGTGGCGCTTTTGACTTTTGTAAATTACGCCTAAATACTTCATTAGCTTAGCTTACATATGCGAAATTTTTAACATCAACGCTACTGCCACGTGCATTTCGTCGATTTGAAGAGGGAGTTAAGAAACACTCGATGCACATTTTTGTGGTGACGTTTCTCCAACGTGGTCCGTTTAACGGTATTTAAAGGAAGCCAGCAAAATATAAAATCTGTGTCATTGCGCTCATGCGCTACCATATTTTAGGGTTCCCAACCTTGGTTTTGCAGTTCGTTGGGAGGTAGTTACAGATTAGCGGTTACTACCTGCCGGATGTATTCCGTGACAATTTCTAATGCTTTTCTTCCTACAGTAAGCTGTTTTGTTCTTCCAGTACTAGGGAAGGTTACATTTCTGCTTAGTAATATTTATGTTCAGTGTGCTGCATTGCTGTCGTCGTCTTCTATCATGCTTAACAATACTACTCCTGAGTCATGTCGATGTGAACTGGAAATTCAGATTGTTATGATATTAGTCATTAGCTTTTGTTCCAAACTGCTCTGAATCCAATTCTCGGAATACCTCTTCTGCACCGTCCGTGTTCGTCTTTTCGCTGTGTGAATTAAAGCATGAAAATACAGCGTCTCTTAGCCTGAGATCGTTCCAGTTACGTGTTTTATCTCTTTCCTTCTAGTTCGGTTCAGTTTATGGGGGTTCACCGTCCCAAAGCGACTCAGGCTATGATAGACGCCGTAGTGAAGTGCTTCGGAAATTTCGACCACCTGGGGTTCTTTAACGTGCCCTGACATCGCACAGTACACAGGCCTCTACAATTTCGCCTCGATCAAAATTCGACCGCCGCGGCCGGGATCAAACGTATCAGATACGTTGCTGCAGACAACTGTATTCTTTGTTTCTTCACCCCTGCTACAAAGCTAAGAAACGCTACTTTGCCATAAATATACACATTAGAAGTTTTGCATACTTAATCACAGATCATTCACTAAAAAGTCCGAATATACAAAATATTCTGAGGAGCGCCAGACTTGGGGAACAAAATGTCGCTGGTTTAAGCCAGAGGTGGAGAGCTGCTTTTTTAATATGTGCTCAAAGTTACGTAAAACTCAACCTACTGTAAGCAACAAACGAAACATGGACAAGAGAACTGAAGGGCCAAATGAAAATCACCTACATATCAGTTTGCGTAGGGCAACCCAATTGCGGATGATTAACAGCTCTGAAGGACAGTTGTCGCGCTCTTGAAGTGACACTACCCTACGCTAGTATTAAGGTTTCCCCGGCTAAGAGCTTCTCAATTTCCTAGTCATAGTTCAATAGACTATATCCGAAATGTGCAGCGCCATCCCTTAGCGCTTCAAACGATGGGCACCATGTTGGCTCGGTCAAGAAAAAAAAACCGCCGCCCACAGCTGGGTAGACACGACTGCGCTTCGTGTGAAAGTTGAAAGGCAGAAGCACTGTTGAGCTATGCATTCTGTGAGGAAACTACGATGCGTCAAGGAACCAGGTATGTGTTTCAGCTCCAGGTTTACTATTTTATTACTATGCGCATGCACTTTAGTAGCATCAAATGCTACGCGAGATATCATGTGTAAGCGGCCTGATCCGTTTACAGTCGCTTGCTGTGCTCATCATTCGGAAACATTTAAAGATAATTTCTATAAAGCTACAAAGCTTGCTACAAAGCGACAAGCCTTGATATATCGTGCCGTGACTGCAGTGCACCCAGAGAACCAGGCGCCGATTGCAGCTTAGTTCGCTACGTGTTCAGTTGAGTTTCTGCCGTGTTCAGCAGTTTTTAGAAGCTTTCCTTGACAGAACAGTGCAGTTGTCGCAAAGTGCCAGGAACCGTTTTCCGCTGATGTGGCGAACGCTTCCGCATGCTTACGCATGCTATGATTGTTAATTCGTCCTTGTGGTGTAAATTATATTGCGTATAAATATTGATGTGGGAATTTTTTATCTTCAGGGTTCTTATTGACACGCCATGCAAGTTTGGTAAAAAGAAATGAAGGCTTTCTTTCCTTTTGAAATCAGCTTTTTATGGCAGCAGGGTGTCTCGCTAGAACACCGCAAATAGGAATTTAAAAAAAACTGCGTCTTTAATTAGAAACTCGGAAAGCGAAACTCAACAAACTGCACTCGGCTCTATAAATAGCGGTGATATTGAAAGGTGCGGATGTGCATCGCACATTGTAGTTGAAAGAATAGCATTACGCAGCTGACCCTGTGTCGTGTAAGATTACACTACTGTGCATGCAGCTGATAACGCCAAAGCGCGCGAAAGTTTGCCATGCCATAGAAGTTCCTCCAGCCAACGGATGTCTCCGAGCAGCGCAAAGAACTGTCGCTATCCTACTAGACAAACTTTCGCCCACTTTCAAATAAAACAGCAAAGACAATTCTTTAGGCTTGAACCGATGCCTAAATGCGCCCGTTAAAATGACGAAGACACAGAGTTTGACTTTTCTACCAATTTACCGGTGCCGATTCTTGCCGTATTCAGCTCCAAGCTTCAAGCGAAGTAGAGGACGCGGCAAAAAAATGCTGGCGCTGAATCACGGAATGGGAAAACCTACATTTGGAAAAAAATCGGCGGCTTACGACGGTAATTATCTTTTAGTTACTGAGAACTGTAATGCAGACAAATAACAGCGGTGCTGTCAAGGAAAGGCTACGTTAGTCGCAGCTCACCACTGTCATTTATTTTTTAAACTGATTAGAGAGGTATGGCAAGACATTCCGCGAGTTACTGCGGTATCTGCCGGCTTAACTACGGTACTATGCAACGTTTAAAATCCTCTAAGTGCTGTAATTTAATATTCCCAATAGCTTTATCGGTGGCAGTGATGCTTCAGAGTGGAAGCGCTTTTACGTAAACTTATTACGAGATAACAGCTTCTTGGCATGCCTTCATTCCTATCCCAATGACTGCTCAATTCAAGAAAAAACATTTATTTCGTTTTTTTTGTGTAATTTAGGTCTTGTGTCTGGATATAATAGCAACAAACCTTTGGTCAAACAAGAGAACGAGGTAACGGAAGGGGCACCTTATCTCCTGTGCGCAAAATTTGTGTTGTCTGCTCTTCTTGAAAAGCTGAACTCTATAGCCTTGAATAAATTTCTCGTGAGGTGAGCAGAGCTCGCGTAAAAAGTTTGTTTTGGCTAAAACCATTTTTAGGAAATCCCCACATATATTACAATTTTACATATCAGTCGCACTTTATCGCCTTCACGGAATTATGGTGCCGTCACTTCTCTCTAACACTTCTTCAAATTGATCTTCTTCTAAGTTTAAGTCTAGGCCTTCTTATATATACTGTGAAGGAAGGCTAGGCCGGGACGGCAAGACGGCCGTGTTTGGCGTTTATTCTAATTGCGAACCCGAGGCGCGTGCCACAGGCAGAGCCGCGGGATGATGATGGTATGTACAAGGGAAAGAAGATGATCCATGGAAGGCTCACACAATCTGCCGGTGGGTTCGAAAGCAGCCGCATCCTGGCCGCTCCTAAGCAACCGATGCGCCGCGGCGCACAAATGGTTTCGGTAAACATGGACAATCTCAGTACCATGGTATCATCGATATTCTGGGGAAACAACAGGTGTGACACTGTAGTTCACTGGGGAAGTTCGATTGATGATCCTGTAGGAACCAATGTAGCGGTGGGGAAATTTTTCACTAAGGTCAGGGGTGCGCAGTGGTGTGTCGGAAAGAGACTACACGGTGAGTAGAATCGCAGCGACTCTCACGGTCTTCCTGGCAGGCTTCAGTGTTGAGGCGAGCAAGGTGACGGCATCTGGCCACACGGAATACCGAATGGGCAGGTACTGATGTGGAGGTAGATTCAGGCGTAGAGAAGGAACAACTGTCGAGAATTGTGGCAGGAGGACGGCTGTAAAGAAGGAAGAATGGAGAGTAACCGGTAGTCTGCTGTATTGCTGTATTATAGGCGAAAGTGACGAACGGTAGAATAGTGTCCAAATTTCAATGATTCGGTGTCATGTACATGGAGATCATATCCGATAGGGTGCGATGAAAATGCTCAGTCAGACCGTTGGTCTGGCAATGGTAGCTTGAGTTGGTCTTATAAAGGGTGGATGATGCCTGAAGGACTTCGGCAACGACTGTCGATGAGAAGGTCTTTCCGCGGTCACTAAGGAGTACCCGAGAGCACCATGCCGCAATACAATAAATCGCAAAAAGATATTTGCAACCTGTTGATCCGAGCCAGTGGGCACGGGTGCTGTCTCGGCGTATCGCGTTAGGTGCAGGACAGCTGTGATGATCCAATGATTACCTCGATCGGAGAGAGGCAGGGAACCATATAAGTCGATGCCGATGACTTCGAACGGCTGGCGGGACAGGGAAGGGCTTGTAGGAGGCCAGCGGGTGGGGAAGTTGGCCGTTTTCGACGTTGGCACAGGAGGCAGGAAGAGACGTATTGAGCAACGCTGGAGGAAAGGCCAGGCCAAACGAGACGTCGCTTCACGAGGTCGTAGGTTTCGTGCAAACCTAGGTGACCGGCAGCAACGTTATCATGGAGAGCCGCTAGGATGTTGGCGCGAAGCACCCGCCGCACGACTGGGATCCAGCGGGTTCCATATGTAGCGGCGTAGGATGCCATCTTCGAGCTTGAAGTTGCGTAGCTCTCGGCGGAGCCGAGCATTGGGTGGGTGCGAAGCGCCGGTAAGGCGGTCGATGATGGGACGGCAGTAGGCGTCGGCTAGTTGCTGCGAGTGGAGAGCGTGTTTGTTGTCGGAGTCGTCAAAAGAAAGTGCTGTGATGTGCGTCGGAGGGGGTGGGCTCTGTTCAGAGGAGGAAAGGCTTTGCGTAGAAAAACAGCACGCTGATTCCGAAAGTGGGCAGCGAGAAAGCGCGTCTGCGTCTTGGTGTTGGCGATCCGATTTAAAATGATGTCGAAGGGGTACACTTGTAGGCGTAGAATCCAACGGCCAAGTCGTCCTGTGAAATGTTTCAGCGAAGACAACCAGGAAAGAGCATGGTGATTGGTCACAACTGTGAAGTGGCGACCATATAGGTAAGAGCGAAATTTTTGGGTTGCCCAGACGACTGCTATAGACATTCCTGCTCGGTAATGGTGTAATTTTTCTCAGCGGGAGTCAGGGTCTGGCTGGCGAACGCAATAAGTTTCTCTCGAGAATTTGCGTCGCGCTGCAGAAGTACAGCGCCGAGAACGTGACCACCAGCATCAGTATGCAAGATGGTTGGAGCGGTGTCAAAGAAGCGGCCAAGGGCAGAGTCCGATGTGAGGGTGTGCTTGAGTTTGTTAAAAACAGTGTCCCACTGGTCAGTCCACATGAAAGTGCTGTGCGCTTTAAGTAGTCCATGAAGTGCAGCAGCAATAGTTCAGAAATTCTTAACAAAATGCCGGAAATAGGACAGCAGCCCAAGAAAGCTGCGCCGCAGTCCGTTGAGTACGAGCAAAGTTCAGGACTT
Source organism: Amblyomma americanum (assembly GCF_052857255.1). Classification (NCBI taxonomy): domain Eukaryota; kingdom Metazoa; phylum Arthropoda; class Arachnida; order Ixodida; family Ixodidae; genus Amblyomma; species Amblyomma americanum. Next base: position 114,686,540 of record NC_135498.1, read on the forward strand.
CGATGATTTTGTCAGGGTCTGGACGAATGCCGTCGTGGCTAACGAGATGCCCCAAAATTTTAATTTCCGTCTGTGCAAAGTGGCACTTCTTGGTGTTCAGCTGAAGGCCCGCTGAAGCGAGGCACGTGAAAGCCTCATTCGCGCAAGTGAGATGGTCTTGAAAGTTTGAAGAAAAGATAACATTGTCATCCAAGTAACACAAGCAGGTTCTCCACTTCAGGCCACGAAGTACAATATCCGTCATTCTTTCAAATCTTGCTGGTGCGTTACAGAGTCCGAAGGGCATAACATTAAATTCGTAAAGGCCATCGGAAGTTGGGAAAGCAGTTTTTCTTTGCCGGAGTTCCCGGGTTCGAGCCCGACCGCTGCTGCGTTTTTATGGAGGAAAAACGCTAAGGCGCCCGTGTGCTGTGCGAAGTCAGTGCAAGTTAAAGATCTTTTTTCTTTTAATTGGTTTTGGGGGAAAGGAAATGGCGCAGTATCTGTCTCATATACCGTTGGACGCCTGAACCGCGCCGTAAGGGAAGGGATAAAGGAGGGAGTGACAAGAAGAAAGGAAAAAGGGGTGCCGTAGTGAAGGTCTCAGGTATAATTTCGACCACCTGGGGATCTTTAACGTGCACTGACATCGCACAGCACAAGGGCACCTTAGCGTTTTTCCTCCATAAAAACGTTGCCGCCGCGGTCGGGTGCGAACCCGGAACTCCGGCAAAGAAAAAACTGCTTTCCCCAACTTCTTTCATTCCCTCCTATACCCTTCCCTTACGGCGCGGTTCAGGTGTCCAGCGATATATGAGATAGATACTGCGCCATTTTCTTTCCCCCCCAAAAAAAACAATTAAAAAAAATTGTCGGCCTCGTACACAGGTATTTGGCAATAACGTGATCGTAGGTTCAAGGTCGAGAAATATTCGGTGCCTTGGGGATAGTCAAGGGCGTGATCAATCTGTGGCATCAGGTAGACATCTTTGCGGGTAATTTTGTTGAGCGCACAGTAGTCAACACAAAATCTTACCGAGCTGTCCTTTTTTTTAACCAACACTACTAGTTAGGACAATGGGCTTGTCGAGGGACGAATAATATTGCTGTGTAACATATTATGGACATTTTCGTCCATGACTTTTCGTTCGGAGAGAGAACCCAGATAAGGCAGTTGCCGTATGATCGAGTTCTATTCGGTAAAGATGTGGTGGTGTGCAAGAGCAGTCCGTTCTAGTGGTGAAGAAGTGGCATCGAAAAAGGCTTGGTGATTGGGAAGCAACGTGCGCAATTCTTGGCGTTGATGCGGTGTGAGATTCAGAATCATTGTCTTTGATAGAACAGTAAGAGAGACGTCTGATGAAACAGGTTCCTGATGCAGGGGGCAGTGAGCACCACCAGAGACTAAGGTTGAGTATCCACTACGCAAGAGAGGGAGGTTCCTTTGGCAGAACGAGTGATTCACGTGAAGTGTTCATGGATGCTATGATCGCTGAGCCGCTGCAGAACTTGACAAGACTGGACGGGAAGGCAATTCCATGTGCAAAATGACCATGAGATAGTGCGGTGAGTACTTCCTCATCAGTGATGCGGTCAGAAACAACGATAAGAAGCTTTTCGCACTGAGGAGGCAAAACTGTATCAGCTGCGGCAGTGAGCGGATGATGTCGGTCGAAAGAATCATATGAGAAATCACTGTCCTTCATTTGGATGACACGCTCGCCACAAGAAATTAACGCTGAAGCTGTTGACAAGAAATCCCATCCAAAATCATCAGATGCGCACAAGGTGAGAGCACAGCAAACTGCACATGGTGGCGGACACCATCGATAACAACGCGCACAGTGCACTTCGCGGAAGGGTGCAGTGTGACATCATTTGCTCCATAAAGTTCAGGCCCATGATATGGTGTCGTCACTTTCCGCAAGCGCCAGCACAAATCAGCGTGAATAACAGAAATTTCAGCCCCTGTTTCGATCAAACTTCGACAGGTGATCCTTCCGCTGAAACAGAAATCACATTGAACAGGCGATCTGAGGACTTTTTGTTAGTTCGCAAAGTGGAGTTTCTCGTCCGGAAACTTCATCGCATAGTTTTCCGAGTGACGGATAGGGAGAGCTGTTGCGGGTCGGAGTGGGGACACTGAGCGGCGATATGGAGATGGGGACCGGCGTCGGGAAACATGGGCCCCACTAGGTGCAGACGAGGGTACCGGCGGCGGAGAGAATCGGCGGGGCTGGCGGGAAGAAGGGCGGCGTTGATAATAGGAAGAAGGTAGCTCACTCTGGAAGGCTGCGTAACCACGGCGCTCGTCCTGGAGGCGTCGACGACAAAAGCGGGAGATATGTCCTCTGATTCCACTGTAGTAGCACACTGGGCGGTAGGGGCGCCAATGTGCAGAATAGGATAGCGCAGCTGGAGCCGTCGCCATTGCGTACATGCGATTGTAGGTCGGTGCCGGTCGGGGTGTGCGGACGAAGGGGGGCGACGACGCAGCGACTTGAGCGTAAGTCGGCGCCGGGCGGGGAGCAGGAGGGTCGGATGCGATAGGGCAGGTGATTGTTTCCAACTCTTCTTTAATGATGTTACGGAGACCAGCGTCATTAGAAGGTGCGGAAGAATGATCGCACTCGTGGCGGTAGAAAGGGCTGAGAACTCGTAGCTCTTCGCGGATGACAGCTCGAATTAGTGTTCGCAGACCGAGGTCAGCAGAGGTCCAGGTGGTAGCGAGGCCGGGCTGCAAGCGGCAGGACTGCAGCCGGTCGAAGCGTTGACAGGTGGTAATGATGGAATCGACACTTCACGGATTTGGGGCAATTGAGGTGTTAAAAGCCACAGAATTGATTCCTTTCAGTACGTGGTGGAAGCGGTCAGTTTCCGGCATTGTGGGTCTGAAACGCCGTCAAAGCGCAAGTACGTCCTTGATGTAAGATGCATAGGCTTCATCGGGACGTTGAAAGCGGTAAGCGGGTCATTTCTTGGCGACCTCAGTCCGAACAGCCTAGTCGGTAAATTACTGAAAGCCACTGGTATGAGGTTTGTGATTTATGAACCAATTTCTGGCGACCTCAATGAAGTATAAAGAAACGTTGAGAGGTTGTAAGCGCTGCAGCGTTCATAGGTGTCGAGCCAGTCATCCACGCCTTCGTCGCGGCGATCAGCGAACATCGGCGGGTTGCGTTGTCAGAAGAGCGCGGTCGTAGGGGGCCGTGCAGGTGAGGCCGAGGTAGGGGGTCCGGCAGGGTCGAGGTTTTCTTCGGTTGGCATGACGATGGTGGTAGGTGCGAAACGGCGACCGGAACGCCGCTCCCGCGAGAGGCAGGGTACAAGGCAGCAAGGGGATCGAATTTCACGTCCACCACTTGTTAAGGAAGGCCAGGCCGAGACGGCAGGACGTTTGTGGAAGAAGGCTATGCCGATACCGCAAGACAGCCGTGTTGTTGTTGTTGCTGTATGCCTCACAAAATGTCCGGCGTTTATTCTAATGGCGAACCCGAGGCGCGTGCCACAGGCGGAGCCGCGTGATGATGATGGTATGTACAAGTGAAAGAAGATGATGCATGGAAGGCTCACAACAAAAAATAATTTCTGAAAATTAGCGTTTGCGAAGTCAGCGCTAACAGCATTATCCTACGTAAAAAATCTCTAAGCTTTCGGAGCGGAAAAAGTGTGCCATTTTCGTCTTGCGTATGCTCATGTAGAGTCGTGCTACTCACTTTCGTTTAGTGTCGTGCAACCTGCCAGCCTACAATGAACCGACCATAGATCGCATGCTTCCCCTGTCTCAACTTCAACACATGCCATTTTTAGTGCCCTTATCTTAATCTGGCGTTTCGATGGGCATTAATCTGGAAAACCTGATGGAGACAAGTGCGTTCTAGCACAGACGGTAAAATAAGTTTTGAAGGTAACAGCTGTCTGAAATGCCCCTGGCAGCATTTGGCTTTGTACTAGAATACCGCCAGCATGCATAAAAGCTTCCTAAATATGTCGGATCTAGTGTTTAGAATTTTCGGCTCTTTTAAGGAATTATTGTTTCTTGCCAGGGCAATCTTGGGTGCTCTTTTTCTAGACATCTCTTGCCCGATAATTTACGCCGTATTTCGTAAAATCGGTTGCCATGGTGAAGTTTTTCATCGTATATTGTTCAATACAATAGCCTCCACGGAGTTCATTATGAAAATATAATTTTCAACGTCAACCGAAATAGCTTTGTGTACTGCCTTTACAGTTGAATAAAAATTACGAATGCACCGACGAATAAGATTTCAAAGAATTCACACGCCTATTTCTTCTCCGGAACGCTTTAGTTGTTACGGATGGCAATATGGCTGCTAAAGAACTTTGCCCTAGAGATTGCTCCAACTGAATGAGCTCAGGAGGTATGACACTTTCTTTAAAACATAGATGCCTCAGACGTGCTTGGCATGACCTCCGGCACGCATAGCAGCGTAAGTTGCATTATCGCATTTGTTGAATAACCAAACACGACGTCATGAGCATGAAAACAAGCTTTTCCGGTGGCTCATGCTTTTGCGTGGACTTTTTTACGTGCTTCATTTTGTCGTAGTATACGCACTTTTCCATACCACTTACCACTGATGCTGCGCTGAGGAGACTGGAGCGCGAGAAGGGCATCTTTGTGTGATATCTCTCAAGGCGACAAAGATGGCCCTGAAGATCACGATACAGCTAGGACATAGAAGCTCACGTGTCGTGGATAGAGGACAGAAGAGATAAAAAGATGGGGAACGGAGGTTCTGAGGTGGTGCCCGATCAATGTGAAACGACGTGACAGATGTGATGAGGCAAATCTACGCCTCACAAACATAGATGCCATACACGCGAGGGCTGGTAGTTCCTGCGCATCATACTACGCAGATGCCACGACGCACCGCTGCTGGTAGATCAGGTTTCAGCATCGTGTCGTGGCCAGCATGGATGGACTTCGCGATGGACGGATTGGGAGCTTTATAATACCTTAGCGAGAATGAACACGAGGAAACTTGCTCCAGTGTTCTTTGCCTAAGTAGAGCAACTGTAACTTGAAGTGTGTTTTTTGGAAACTGAACAATGCGATATCGGTCAACTGTATAGCGTGTCATCTAGGTGTTTTCTGGTAACTTTTGGTGCTTTTCATCCTGCCTTGTTCTCTGTGAAAATTATCCTGCCTATGCTGTCGGGTGTTTCAATCTCACCAGAGCCAGTGGGGAACCATCCATCAGCTAGATGACGGTCACTTCACACTTGTAGGACTTCTTTCCCGTTTATGGTGAGATGCAGGAGCGTGATTATAATATCTTGCAAGAAAGAGGAGGACCAATTCGTGCAATATTACGATACATAAAACTAAGAAATATTTCTGCGTAAACTATAAACTACTGTATGGCACTCAAAAAGTGCAGAAGACGTGTTGGTATGGCTTCACTTCTGTGGATGCTGATGAGTAATTAATCCTTTTTTATACCAGAAAATGCAAGCGAATGAAAGTAAAGCAAATAAGAGCAAATGAAAGTGCGGTTAGTTTTTTTTGACCGGAACACCAAATAAGTTGGAGCTACTTTCCGTGGCCACAAAATTAGCAAACTTGCTCTGGAACTAGCATGTACCAAACATCACTTACACCTGCTAAGCCCGTAACACAGACAGATATTTTTCTCCCCGATGATGAAGGATTTGAAAAATAAACATTTCTTGTACATTCAATCTTTTTTTTAATTAAGTGTGTCATACAAAAATTTTAATTGAAATAGCTGTTCTCTGAAATCAATTAGCGCATGAGTCCACCGTGAACGAGAAAGCGAGCGCCGAATTGGTTTCCGCTGTGTCGGACATGTCATCCCTGAGCGGAAAAGACCGCAGTGTATAATTAGACCACTATACGCTGCTACCCGGTCTATTTACAGGATGGTTGCGGAGGACAACTTTCCTCTGCGGGCCTCCAAACCGAAAACACTCAAAAGATACCTGTGTGGGGTGTAACAGAAGACTTCTCCGTTTAGACAACAGCAGTGTACCAAGAGTGTGGCTAAAGGTGTCTAAGATGCTGAGAATACTTCGAATATAAAACATTTATGCTTAAAACTATTTCACGAACAGTAGCCGCCCCAGGTGCCTTTCGGTTTAGCCATATTATAGCTTGGATCTTGTCAAAAATTTTCACATTGATTTCCGAAATTGTTTTTTTTTACAGACGAAGTTTATGATGAATACGATGAAAGTGAAACCACAGGTAAGCATTGCGTGTGTGTTCCAAGTTCATAACAATCTTTTCATACTAACCTGTGAGGCTTAATTACCTGTCTATAAAAATTCATTTTTGATGCCATCTAAAGTGAAAGGTTAATGCGCGCACGAACATTAGGCTTAGAAATAGTTACTGCTTGAGGGCAATAAACATTTTAGCTGCCCAATAACGATGTGATGGAAGGCGAAAGCAGCGCGACTATGCTACCAATATGTAGAGGAAACGTGAACCTTACAGGGTAGGCTACCAGTAATACAGAACCATTTGTCCAGAAGATATCGTTTTCACTGATCAGCCCTTGTTGAAGCTGTCATGTCACTTTCATATAAAATTTCTTCTTTGAGCCTAACTGCTGCTCCGACATACTACGTGAAGGTGTGTTGAACCCTGTATCCTTGAGAAAATGCCACATTTATTACAGACACATTCGAAGGATATTCTTCACCGTATCGCGTATATCAAATTGTTGGCATGAAAAATTATTCAACTGCCTGCTCTTGAATCCAGCCGCCGGGCAAGTCTTGGAGATTCGTGTCATTGGTGTCGAAGAATTTTGAGAGTTGCCTCCAAAGATTTGTGTGCACTTTACTGAATGGCGATCCCATATACCACTCTGACGCTAACGTTTGTTATGGCGCGGCACATATCGACACCAGTCGCCCATGAGCTGATCCCTACTCACGTGAAAAATGCGACCTAGTGGTCATAATGTCCAAATAGAATTCAATAGAGCCGATTTAAACATCCCCCCCTTTGAACTGCCCTTTTTCTCCAGGTTCAATAACTGGCTCAAATCGCAAGGCTTTCAGACACAGCGAGACTCTCTTTCCAGTTTCTTAAATGGCAAAATGGAAAACGGCCTCAACCGAAAAAAAAGTTCCGGCCTCTGTATCAAAGCGATGAAGCTTCTGTGAGTGAAGTGTAGTTTTTCGTCCTCTGCATTAAGTATCAAAGGAGCATGCAGAGAAAGGTAGAATAATTTGAGCGTGGAGGCCGCTCGAAATATTTGCGCATTAAAGGACAAGTGAACTGTTTATGTATTGCATTACATACATTAGCTTATAAAGTTTTAATCAGCGTTGCAAATTACTGCATCACAGTTGATCAATATACCACTAGATATTTTCTGAATAATAAGTACGAGAACTTAATGCTATTTCCGCTAAAGCCTTATTGAGATGAACAAGAATAACATCAGCAGCCCGAAGGAAACAAGTGCGCCAAAGACGCATTTCATGATGTGGCATTACGGGATCGTAACCTGTAAAGGCCTTAGCATATTTACTTATTTTCAGAAGATTCTGCGGACACTATGTCCAAGGATAGTGCCGACAGAGGTTGGCCAAAAACAAAGTACAACAATTATGAACGATATTGACAATCGATTCCTACACTTCTAGAGGCATGAAATTGCGGTCTGATTCTGATTTTTCACTTTTCCTCAGGAAAATTCAAAATTAAAGTCGTCTTTTTTCGCTTATGCGATACGGTAAGGGTCATGGCGCCGTGACTGCATCTTTGGTAACGGCCTGAAATAGAGTGATTGCTTTTACGCAAACTATCACTCATTTTCGCGATCTGCAAAAAGGGATTAAACGCTCCCAATTTGTTTGAGCCTATGTTTTATTCAGCACAATCTGTGAAAAGAGGATAAAGAAACTGTGTGTATTTTCAAGTCTCTTGGTTCTTACTGGTTCTTGCAACTCACAAGTATTTATGGTCATTTGATCAAGCGATAAGGAACGTTTCTTGCACGTGTAAATAGCTGCTCCTTTTTCCCAGCTTATGAGAACACCCGCGCTTTTGTTAGCACTGAAGAGCACACCGGATTGATGCGCCATTTCAAATCTTTCTGTAGAGCAGTTTTCATAACATTCGTGTTGCCAGTACACAGTAATTCTGTGAATACGACAATTATTGGTCAACAGATACTTGCCTACTGTTGACCTACCTCCTTAGCACGAAAGGCAAAGCGCGATCTTAAGTACTACCTTCAACATAGTGTCTGCGTCAAAAGTTTAGGCGCATCCACTAAAGTGGAGTAAATTTGTAATAAGGGAGGCCATTACTCATTAGCATCAACCGAAGCGCTGCCATACGGCTACAAAGAAACCCTGTACAACTTCCACAGAAACCAGGGCGTATTTTTCTATAACTGCGAAGTTTCTGTGGAAGCTGTTTAGGTTTCCTTTTGAGCCGTATGGCTGCGCTTGTGTGGATGTCAATGAATAATTTGCTTCCATATTATAGTGTTCGGGATTGTAAGGTACACACCTTGCGAGTTAATTTATCTTCAGTAACTGTCAAAGACATCGTGAGATATAATAGATTATATGAATTTTCCTTTTAATACATTCGCTGAGTGCGAAGGAATAAATTCATGTAATCAGTTGTATGAGATGTCTCGATTCTTTTATTACATTGTCTTAGAAAATGTAAGGAACTCAATATGTCACACTTTCGTTATAAAGTATGCGACATACCATTCCACTGCTTTACAGAGCGATAATCTGCAACAGAAGACGGCTTACCTTTTGTAACCGGAAAAAATTACCGTTGGCTTGATGAATTCAGTTTCAGTGTCCAGAACTGCTTAAGAATTTCACGATAGCGATGAATGTGTTTTTAACACTATGAAAGCGAGAAAACGTTTGTGTTTAGGTTTAGCAGGAGTTTAATAGCTCCAAGGTAAGGACTGAAATTGACTGGAGGATGATACACTCCACTTTTTGGCCCGCATGTACTTTGAGCCAGAAATTCTGCATAGCAATAGTGCTCCACACGGAAACTTGTGACACTGCTTTTCTTGTTTTTATTGACTCCTTATTAAAAGGCGTGTATATTTTTTTTCCTCCAGCGCCAGCACCTACGACGACTACTAAAGTGCCGTGTGAATATTTGCACCTTGCAAGTGAAACAGACATGGTACGCATTTTTTTTTAATTTTGAATGTGTTAAACTTAGGAAGGAACGGAGTAGGGTTTACTTATATCAACCGCCTATACATTCCTGAGTGGCAGATCAGAAGGCGCAGTAAGGTTTACGAGGCCCACTCCTGTTGTTAGTTCACAACGTGTATACACACTGGAACAAAATTTGCAATTTTGCTTACACTCATTACAACCGTGTGCTGTAATAAGTTACAAGATATTTACTCGAACAACAAATAGAAAAGTATCCATCAATATCTTGAGACCAGTGTAAAAAGGATACGTCAGTCAGCAGTCCTATTAACTTTTTTTCTATTTTCTACTTGAGACTTGCGTTGTATAGTTGTGAGTGAAAGCTTAAATCCGTGTGCTTGAATTAAAAAGAATTATTGGAAAGGTGTTGCTGCAGAGCATTAGTCTTTTTTTCTTGAAGGCGGTCTGGAAGAAGTGTTTCTTAGCGAGCATAATTTTATCGTCCAGTGTGTATTATGTTGTAAAATATTTGTTCACTGGAAAAGTGGTGAAAATGAGGGGCAAGACTCAGATGATTTAGTTTTCAATTATTTTTTTCTGTTTATATCACCTAGGTATGAGCCAATCCTCGCAAAATAACGCCTATTTATGGCCTATTTGCCAAAACACAATATCGTCTTCACACATGTTTATTATCATAGTCCGACACAAGTCAAGAAAGAAGCGGCGAATGCGCCCCAAATGTCCTCCAGCCAATTGGTGCCGAACGATTCTCATGTCGTTCGCGGTTGAAATGGAGCAGAGGCAAGGCGGGAAAGCAAAGGAGCTGATTGTTTCGCCTCATGCCGCATGTTTCTTCTTCGGACTAGGGGTGCAGAGAGGTGAAGGGGGAAGTTGCAGAGAGAGTGCAATGTCACTAGTGCTGAGGAGCCAGCTTCCCATGGCATAGGAACAATGAATCGTGTCCTTGCTTTTCCTGCCTATCCTCTGCTCTGCCGCCAAGAAACCTTGTCCGCGAGTGTAGCGTGACATCGGAAGTGACTGAGAAGTGCCTGCGTGAAATGGGATTAAAGGCGACGCCATCGCAATTAGTCGACGCCATTGGCTGGAGGGCCTCCGTTGAGTGGTATCTGCCGCTGTCTTGCTGACTTGTCCCTGATATGGTGTTTGATGACTGGTGTACAAAATTTCTTGAAGAAAACTGACTGAGAATGCTGCTTTTAAAATGAATGAAGTGGATTCCGCTTTATTACAAACCATGACTAAATTCACATAGCTGTGCAGATGTCTTTAAAACTCTCAGGAGACTTGCCTGGTATGTGGATAAGCATCAGCCTGCAGGCCTGACTTAAAAAAAACCAAATAGTTTTGGCTTCAAAAAAAATGTTAGGAGCTAGAATAACACATGGAAAGAATGTTGATTCCTTGCTTGGGTGCAGTTCTTTGAAACCTTATACAGATGTTTTTCCAATCTAACCACCAAATGAAACCGCCACTTCCGCATTGATCGTGCCACCTAACTAACCATGTTTAGTGGTGTGCGAAAAGTTTATTCGCGTTTTCAACTATTTAAAGGATTTGTAGTCTCACTGAAGGTGTTTATAATAGAAATGTGAATATCGAGATGAAAAGAAAGTTGTGAATCGCGAGCAGAAAATATCTAAATTATGTGGATAATTTAAACTTCCATCGAAACAGATGATTCTAATTAATTTTAAAAATTTTCCTTTCTTGCAACAGAAGCCTGTTGGATGCACAAAAAACTGCGAGAATGATTACAGCACGATGCCACACGGGACTGCCTGCTACGTAAGATATTCGTTTCTATGACTGCTTCTTACCATTTGCTCGAATCAACAGCTACACTGTGAAAGCTGGCGATTTGAGAGACTATTTCAACTTGTATAAAAAAAATGAGCGTATTAAAATTTTGATGGTCAAGAATGGAATTGCGCGCGCTGCAAATGAAAGGCTGAGTGATCGCCATCTCGCAATTTCCTCCTCGTTCCGTGGGTACTGCTGTGCCATAGAGGTGGTCCCGTAGCGCTCGCCATGCTTTTGTGACTGAGCACTGCCAGCTCTCTTGGAGATAGCGAAGACTCCGGGTCGCGTGTTTCCGTTTGCTAGCCGCTGCAGACAAGCCCAATGTTGCCCACGCCAGTTCCTGACAAGTGCAATGTTTCCCTATAAGAAAAATAATATATAATAAATGAATGAATAAGAATAGAAAGTAATAAATTATTATTATTATTAATAATACTAATATTGTATTAATATTATTACTGTTCCATTGAAATTTATCTAGAAATTAATAAGCTAATAATAAACAAAGATTGCATTACTAAATTGTAATTAATTAATAAGTTAATAAATGATTGAAAATTAATTATTTAACTAAAAAATAAATTACCTGCGCTATAGAAAGCACGACAAGCTCTAATCGAGAGCAATGCAAGCGAACAAAATACTCACCTTGAATTAAGCTTGTCCAAATGGCACTCTGATAGTCACCGCAAGCGGCCGACATCGTTGCTGTCACAGCTGGGCAGTCATAGCTGCTCTGCGTGCGCGTTGGCGTAGACAACAATGTCGTGTACTTAGTTGTCATGGCAACAACTGCACCGCGCGTGCGTTGGCGTGGGCAACATTGTGTTTGTCCGTAGCGGCTAGCAAACGGAAACGCACCTCCGAATAGGGCGTCGGTGAGAATAACAGAAGCATTTTATACACAATATACCGGGCATTTCTACAGAACAAGATCGACACGGGGGCCGGGAGCTATTAGCAAACGCGACTATTCTCGCACATGGACGACCGCCGCGACTCCATCGCTTCACACCTGACTCCAATCGTGAGCAGCACTCGACTCACGGTGGGTCGGTCTCTCCCTCCAAGTGGCAGTGGTGGTACTTATAAAGCCCTAGAAACGGTTGTCACTCAAACGTTCCAATACAAAGGCAGCACTTGACGGCAGTCCGAGAGGTCTAACCAGCTACCACGCTGGCCACCGGCTTTAAGTTTGCCGCGCGCGGTGACTTCCAGGGGAAATGGTTACCGGCTCCTCGCTGTCCCGCAGTTCGCTGCAGGTTTGGCATGTCGCTCGCCGGTGCTTCTTCATAGAGCACCGCTGTCTGACAGCACAGCATCTTCGCTTGACAAAGGAGCGTTAGGGCGCTGATACCTTGCGGCGCAGCGCCGGGCTTGTCCAAAGGGCGTTCACAGGAGAAATTTTGCATCTTGTAGATTTGGAATCCGGGCTGGTTGTCCGGGCACAGCAGCATCCCCGCCATCAGATAACGTGCCGGGAAGACGAGCTGCGTCCACGTGGCTCGGATGCCAGGCGCGCACGTGCGCAACGTTCTTCCAAGTTCACGTAGGGTGTCCGGACGCCAGGTAACTTAACGTGCCCAGGTCCCACTAGCCGGGCCAGGATCTCTGCTCATAGCGTTGTAGCCAAGTCACCTCGTCCAGCTTCGCTCGGGTCGTTCTGAGGCTCTTGCTTCTCGCCACTGGTCATGGTTGCCCGTACTGCAGCTTGTAAAACCGATCGGCAAAAGTCAACACCCAACACGACCAGGTGCCTTCTGCCTCCCGTCAAACACCAGAAAAACCCATAATCCAAACCAACCTAATTAAATTACTGCCGCCCTTTTTCTCCAGCTACAGCAGAGGCAGGTGTACGATCAGGTACACAAGGTTCAAACAACAGTTTGGCAAATTTTTGACACACCAAAATATCAGGAGCAACTATTAATCGGCAATAATATTGAAAATTAGAATGTTCCCCCTGAAATCCCTTGCAATGAAAACACACTACTCAGGAAGCAAATGAGGTAATTCATTTTTGCCCCAAGCTGCTCGCAACTAGCACAGTTGACCATGCTTTCTTCCTTGCCGTTCTGAGTAGCAGCAGAAACCCCGGCGCCTACTGTAAATGTGCTAATCTTGCACCATAAACAGTGTCGAGGCAGCGACGTACTGGAATACCTAATACAGGTTCAAAGGTAGCACCTCTAGGAGCTTACGCCAGCTACCTAAGCTACAATGGCCCACAGAGGCTTTGCTCACGTTTCAGTGCCGGCGGATACTAGCACCTAACAAATATGGCAAGTATCTTCACTTGCAAAAAGACAGAATAAAGCTCACATACATACGTTTCTTGACTAACTGCACCCATTTTGTATCACTAACGACTCTTTATCATCCCCATGTGCCGTAATTTCTGCTGTTCCCCAAGGTTCTGTACTGGGTCCTTTACTCTTTTTGGTATATATCAATGACCTTCCGATTGGCATCAACTCTTCTCTTAAGCTTTTTGCTGACGATTGTGTTTTCTCGTGCGATACACAACGTTTCCGACAGTTCTGTCCTTCAGTCCAATCTTGATAACGTCTTAATTTGGTGTCATAGATGGTCCATGGTTCTCAATCCATCAAAGTGCAAAAATACGTCCATCTCACGCCAATCTAGTCCTTCTAAAACGTTCGATTACAAGATTAGTAGAGTTTCATTAGAGAACGTTTCATCTTATAAGTACCTGGGTGTTCACATCAGTAACAACTTATCCTGGCGCATGCACATAAAATATGTTATTAACAATGCTAACCATGCCCTTGGTAACCATACGCTGAAATTTCTCTCAGGCTCCATCCCATTTGAAGATACTTTTATATTAAAAACTAATACGGCCAAAGCTAGAATACGCATCATCAGTATGGGACCCCGCACAACTCACCTTAATCAATGCTAAAGAAGCCGTTTAGAATCGGTCAGCTCGCTTCATCCTTTCCAATTATTCTCGCAAGACTAGTGTTTCCTTAATGAAATCTAAACTTGGTCTGACTAATCTCGCAGTTCGTAGAAATATTTCAAGCCTGAGTTTTTTTTACAGCATTTTCTTTCATAACAAGACACTAAAACAGCAATTTATTTCTACTGTAGCATCATACGTATCATCACTTGTTGATCGTCCGCGTAAACTTGCCATCCCAACCTGTAAAACGAATGTGCTTTTTAATTCTTTCTTACCGAACACTAGCACTGAGTGGAACCACCTTCCACCCCATATCGCATGCATTGAAGACGCATCATCCTTCAAGCCAATTATCACCAAGTATGTCATCGAACAAGCATCTGCATCATGAATTTTGATTTTTTTTGCCTTTTGCCTGCACTTTTTATATGTATTTTTTTCACCCACCCCCTCTATAGCGCTCTGCAAGCCCTCAGGGTATTGTAATAAATAAATAAATAAATAACCAAAAGTATACGCGAGGCTTTCATGCGAGAGAATACGCCACAATGACCCATGAGCTCCTTGGATATACTTCCGCGCTTCAGCGGACACTCTCACAATCTCACAATGAGCAATGCAGCTAAACTTATGCACAAGTGCATGCTGCAACACAGTTTGCATCGAACCTCAACATAAGCGATGCCATAAAAATAACAAAACATAACAAGATAATTACGCGGGTGAGGCTATATTTGACAAAGGAAGTCGTTACCGCTACAAGGAACCGCGCCATACATTGGTCATATAAATTAAAGGGACACGATTTCAAAAGCTACATCTTGGCAGTGAAAGTTCCACGGAAAGTACAAAATACGTTCAAGCAAAAGGCTCAAAACCTGGTTTGCGTTTATCTTTCTACCACTGAAAAAAAAGCAAACATTAACACAGGGAGCGCTTATCCCTGGAATCCTACATTCTTTGTAGGATTGTGCTTTGTGCGGTCGCGGTCGGTAGGCCGCTCTACCAGCCGACCTGCCGACTCTTCGCAAAAGTTGAGAGGCTGATTAGTTCCGCCTCTCCAGGACCTATGTGCGCAAAGCCAGGGTAGCGCTTGGCAAGCTTGAGCCGAGAGGAGCACTTCCTACTCTCTAGGTTCCCTGCACGAGTTCCAAATGGGTTGCTGCGTGTCGCCCTCCGCCTCGCGCCCATTCTGCGGCGCTCTTTTGTCAGGCGGCCGCGCGCCTTTCTTTGTAGGGCACTGCGCTCGTCACTTGTCCTAGGACTTCCCCTATGGTGTTCAAACAGCAAGTGGCTTTCGCATTGCAAAGGCACACTTAGGCAAACTGACTTTCATGTGACGCCTGGAAATTCTTGAGGGCCGCGGTGCCAGTTTCGGGCTGTTATGCGGTTGGCTGCTCCGTAAACGTACAAGCTTCTACACTAGCACCTTTTTCTTTTTAGCGGAAATGTCCAAATTAGTTTTCTTTGCACGCGGCCTCGTTTTGGAAACTGCCCTAGCGGATTTCTTCCGCGCGCATCCAGTTATCGCGGTGCCGTCAAGTGTCAAGCTGTTGGCCCTCGCTGCAACATCAATGCTTAACTCATTAATTTCCAAAAGGCTCGTCGTGTTCGCCATTTTCCTTGCGTTGCAAAACATAACAACTTTTCGAAAAATCCGGACAACTCTGCGATCTTCTCTAAGCACGGTTCTTTACTTTCTGGTGAACTGTCGCGGACCGCTGCGATTTTGCCGTAGTCTACCTTCAATGGACCTTTCTTGGGTGTGTCACCAGTTGCGTTCTGACGAATTTATTGCAGCCTGTCTGACCCTGAGCTGCCTGAGCATCGACATTCCCTTTCAAAGAGGCATTGCTGTCAGGGTTTGAAATTTCCTGGTGACACATTTCTTTGTTGCCAGCGTGCCCAGCCAGACCATCACTAGTTTTTTGTTAAGATTGGGGGTGCTGTAACCTTTTCCATCTGCTTTTGACGCGCTATGAGATCCGGCTTCCTGTAACTCCTCTCCAGTCTCAATGCAATTACGAAGGTGTGAGTGTTGCCAGTCACAGAAAATGTGAGAGGTCAGAAAACGAACCTGAAAGTTTTTATGCCTCGTTGATGGCCTCTTCGGTTTCGCTTTTGTCAAAGAAATGCGGCACTGAAGTCAAAGAAATTTCTTCACAATTTTCGACGAACACACATCTAAAAAGCGTAATTTATAAAATTGTACTGAATATTTCGCTATAATTTTTCGTCACAAAACAAGACTCCAGGACTAGGGAAGAAAATATTACCAGAAATAAGAAATTTTCCCCAAATCAACCAATTTAACAAGGGGAGAATTCGGCCTAGCTCGTGCGTGATCATGCGGCTAAAAACAGTGCTTAAGCGAGACAGAGGAGATCGGGACACGACGCTGTCCCCACTTTTCGCACAGTGCGACACGTAGGTCAGCAGACGGTGAGCGGACCTCTGCTCTGTCGAAACAACGCCAGCACTTTCCCTCACTACTGTCCCGAAGTAAAATCATTCCGGCTAGTGTAGAGTGTCAGAACTTATTTTATTCAATCACTAGAGTATAAATCAATGGTAGAAACGCTTTCTACATGTTTACTACGAGCCATATATATAATACACAGTGGCGAACTATTTCTCTGAATACGCCGCACGTGGCCAACGCAAGCTCGTGTACTTCGAGAAATTACTAAGTTGAAAGCATCATCATTTGCTGTGATTCCCAGAAACTGGAAACGCGCCTAGAAGTCTTGAAAATCCGCGCTGAACTCCTCTCCGCGACGCTACTCCCTGGCCTTTTGCCTACCGCGAGCCCGCTAGCGACTGCAGCGCCACCTCGTTTGTTTGCAAATATGCAGGAGGTCTAACACAAAAAGCATTTTATGCACTATATACCGGGCATTTGTACAGAACAAGATCGACACGGGGGCCGAGAGCTATTAGCAAACGCGACTATTCTCGCACATCGACGACCGGCGAGACTCCATCGCGTCACACCGTCTGACTCCACTCGTGAGCAACACTCGACTCACAATGGGTCGGTCTCTTCCTCCAAGTGGCAGCGCTGGTGCTTATAAAGCCCGAGAAACAGTTGTCACTCAAACGTTCCAAGCAGCGCTCTTTTGTGTCGTTTCTTCGTGTGTCCGTGTTTCATCGCGCTGTTTCTTCGTTTAAATTCATTACCAACTAGCCCGGAACCTTGCTCTTCTGAACAAAGGCACCACTGACGGCATTCCGAGAGGTCCAACCAGCGACCGCGCTGGCCACCCGCTTCAAGTTTGCCGCGCACGGTGACTTCCAGGGGAAAGGGAAACCGGCGCATCGCTGTTCCGCAGCTCGCTGCACGTTTGGGCATGTCACTCGCCTATGCATCTCTATAGGGCAATGCTGCACAGCAGTGCAACACCGTGGTTTGTCAAGGGACGGTTAGGGCGTTGTTGCTTTGCGGCGCAGCACCGGAGCTTGTCAAAGGGGGCGTTCGTAGGAGAAATTTTGCATCCTACAGAATTGGAATCCGGGCGGGTTGCCGGGGCATAACAGTACTCCATATTCTACAAATATTTGTCATTTCTCCTCCCAGACTTCCTTTGAGTGCGCCTGCTTAATTTCTCTTCTCTTCTTGTATACCGCTTTGTCGTATAAACTGATAGTTGGTTACCTCCCCATTTGTTTAAAAACAAATTCCTGCCCGCCTGGATACTTGGAATGATGACGTTTATGAGTAAGCGTTATTAGCTTTTTGCTCAAATATGTCCGCAAACACTCCGACTTTGGCACGTTATGTAAATTTTTCTCCTACCACTGTCATATAAAGGCGGCTTCCTCTAACAGCTGTGAATAGCGCTCGTTACAAAAGAGGCTATAACTTACCGTGGTTTGCATTGTTACCACCTGCTTGTATCTGGATAGGAAGCAGTAATTGCGGAGCTCCGCCGAGCCTCGTTAGGAGAGTGAGAGTCGATACATCCAGATGCACCCATGTCTGAATCCAGCTGTGTGGTGGTGCGTACATTTTTCTTATCATAGATAAATGGTAGCGTCTCGATTATTGTGGAAAGATGCACTTGGGTTAAGTAAACATAACGAAAATTTCGGTACATTGCGTTTCGTTTTCGATGGCCTTCTGCTATTTCAGCTTATTCACTGTCAGCTCCTATTCCCAACGGTTGCGGGAAAACGACCAGTATATCGTTGCGATTTACAGCGCCCAGGACTGCACTGAAACGCTTTTTATGAGCAGGTCATAGAAAATTGTTGGGGACAAAGGGTCTGTATTATGTAAAAAATTTTGTAGGCATGCAAAATTGTTCCATATATTTTCGGTGCAATTTTCATATCATCTATATGTCCTCATTGTTCCGTGACTACCCAACAGGAAATCTGCAATACTCTCAGTTTTTATTAAAACAAACTTCTAGCATTGAAACGGGCATCACCCGACGGGGTAGGCTCCTTTTTTTTAGCCATGTACCGTAGCTGTCGCATCCAGTTTTATCGTTTCAGCACTGTGTGCAGGTTAAAAAAGGCTTGGTCCACCTCGCGCACACGTTTTAGTCGCGCGCACGCTTTAGTTTTAGAATAAAGATTTCTTACTTTACGCCTCGGAGGTTCTGCGAAATTTGGAAGCTGCAAAATTAATTTATTGAAGCCATAGCTCTCGCTTATGCAAATTTGATATACAGTGTTGTGCGTTTTTATCGTGAACACTTCAAAAAATTTCCCCGCCTCAACCGCTGGCTCATTTGCCGTGAGCAGGCGTATTATGGTAACTTTTGTATCGTAGCAAGTTTCACAACGGTGCTTACTTACTTGAGCCGTGCATGATGCGAAAACGTAATCGTCTACGTAGAGATCGGCAACCAAAACCCGCAGACGACGCTTTTTCGCTGAAGGGCGGCAGTGGCGCCATCTGTTTGCGGTAGCACAAAGCGTCGCGACAAGGCCGTCGAGGAGAGCGTTGCAAACAATATTCTTTAAAAGGTAAAGCCTCGTTAAATCATTTGTTCTGATATTTTTCCGCTTAATTAGTCGAAAATGTTGTAAGCGCTTCAGTAGAAGCAGACGAAACGACAGGAACGGCATATTCAAACGGCCCGCGCTCCTTGCAACGCTCTCCTCGACGGCCTTGTCGCGACGCTTTGTGCTACCGCAAACAGATGATGCCACTACCGCCCTTCAGCGAAAAAGCGTCGTCTGCGGGTTTTGGTTGCCGATCTCTACGTAGACGATTATGTTTTCGCATCATGCAAGGCTCAACTAAGTTAGTACCGTTGTCAAACTTCCTATGATACAATAATAATTGGTTTTTGGTGGAATGGAAATGGCGCAGTATCTGTCTCATATATCGTTGGACACCTGAACCGCGCCGTAAGGGAAGGGATAAAGGAGGGAGTGAAAGAAGATAGGAACGAATAGGTCCGTAGTGGAGGGCTCCGGAATAATTTCGACCACCTGGGGATCTTTAACGTGCACTGACATCGCACAGCACACGGGCGCCTTGGCGTTTTTCCTCCATAAAAACGCAGCCGCCGCGGTCGGGTTCGAACCCGGGAACTCCGGATCAGTAGTCGAGCGCCCTAACCACTGAGCCACCGCGGCGGGGCTTCCTATGATACAACAGTTACCATAATACGCAAGCTCTGTGTGCAGTTTCATCGCAAATGAGGCAGCGGTTGAGGCGGGGAAACTTTTGAAAGTCTTCACGATAAAAACGCACAATACTGTATATTCTGACGCTGCTTCAATTTGCAAGTACTCATCTGAGTACTTTGGGACACCGTTTTACTAGCCGAAAGTTTCGGCAGCAATTAGGCAATGACAGAATGCGAGCACTTTTTACTCTGATTACTGCCGATTAGTAGGGCCGTGATAAAATCGTGTGGTTTGTAAACGCGCTCAATAAACTTCATGAGTGCGCTTCATGTACTTCGAAAAGAAAAATAGTACAGTTTTAATACAGTTGAAGCCAGTACACGGGAGAAAAAATGTGCTTAGCCTGACTGGCTCATGTTTTTGCTTTGCTGGGCTGTCGGCGCGTCTAGAGACAATATTCGACTCAGGTTAAGCTCTGATCGAGGTTAGGCTGATCTGATCTGTTCGCGCTGCACATGGAAGTTGGTGAAGACGAGAATGTGCAATGCACATCGCGAGAGTGTGCTGCAGTCTAACACGAGGCGTGATCGGCTGCGGCGATAGCGTAGTGCCTTGGGCAGTGGCCAGCGAAGCTGATCTGTTCGCGCCGTAAGTTCGAATCTCAGTCGCCGCTATGTTTATGTAATTATTCAAGGTCAAACTGAACGCTTTGCAGCTTTAGTGTCGTGAAGTAGAGCTTTCGCTCTGAAAAACAGGAATGAATTGATGCGGCGCGGCGTCGACAGCCGTCCTTCTGTCCTTCGCTTAGAAGGCAATCCCCAAGGAAGCGAAGGTAGCGAGCGACGTGCACCAGCGACGTGCTCAGCTGTCTTGGCGCTTGTGCACTCGAGCATAGTAAACACACCCGCAACCTGTTCTGTGTTCTCTTTCTTGAAATTTTGCGGGTGAGCCCCGTAGGCAGGGCCAAACAAACTTTTTTTCAACGGCGGCGTTGCAGCCGAAGCGGTAATGACCAAGCCGCCATGCTTGCGGAGACTAAGAAATATCGCGGATTTGTGAGGAAGTTATACTTTCGTTCTTTCCTGCGCATTCTTGCTTACTAAAAGCACTTACGTAAACTGTGACAGTAATATGCTTGTAAGAGAGCAAACTAAATATGCAATGGAGAATATTGCGCCACGAGTGATTCTGCACGTGTGTATACACCTGGAGCGCAGTGGCACGGTGGATCGAGAGCCTCGGTACCCACGGCTGGACACGCACCCCTCCCTGCAGTGCGCCCGCACGTAGCCCGCTCCAAATGTTGTAGCCCTCCGTAACCGGCAGCCAGATTGTTCTCATTATTTATAAGCAGCTGGTGTACTTCAAGCCTACAGCGAAGTAATTATTTTCTCGACGGCGGCGATGACCAAGACAACGCGCTTACTGAAGCGAAGACGGATCTCGAGGGAGGAGCTATGTGGCAAACCGGGAGCGGCCAGTGGGGGTTAATTTGCTAATGACAGGAGACTTCCGGATGATGGGCGAAATTATCTCTGTGCATATCCGAACGACCAAACAAGCGGCACTGGCAAACCACTCCGCATGACAGCGCTGCTCGTCGTTTCTCGCCGTCACCTTCGTGTACACAGTGGTCAGCCTTCTGAGCATGGAGCGATGAAAAATTTTCTAGAGCAAATTGTAAGCAGAAGCCAATTCGACGACGGTGAGCTGCCTTTAACAGTCAGCCAGAGACAATGGCTTAAGGTGCGACAACGGTGCCCTTGTGTTTTGAGCACCCACAACGCATGCAGCAAGTGCGCGGTTCGATCCCCTGTGCCACCGGATACCCTAAGCTAACACAGTGGCTACAAGCTTTCCTCTGGCCTGACGCTCAGCTTATCGGGGGTTAAATTCTTGCAACATTGTTCTTTGACCAGACCTGGTCTAAAGGAAAACACATTGTGCCATGCTCATCAATGATCGAAGCTGTTTTTGCTCCATAAAAATTCATGATCATCATCATAACTGCAGAAGATGGTCAAAAGCCGAAAATAAGAAAATCAGTCATGCAGCGGGTCTTCGCAGACAGATAAAACGAGCACGTAGGTGGAGTTGACCTCGCTGACCGCAAAGTAATGTTGGGTAGAAAATATCTCTGTGTACAGTTCGGTATAGACTCTTCGTGTTTGTACGCAGTTCGTGGGCACGGCGCGCTCTAATTGCTGGATAGATCAGAAAAACGGTATTGGCAATGCAAAGGTTATTAAAACAGACCTTATTTTAGACACGCCACTTTTCAAAAATAGTGTATACAAGCAAAATATAAGTGATTATAGCTAATGTGCTCATGAAAGCTGAATCGCGTGCTTTAAGGTGGTCTTCTAAAGACATAGTAAATGACTAAAGGGACTGAAGAAAAAGATCTTTAAGGTGATTGCACTACCGACATATAATATATTGTATGATTCCACTTGGAACTTTTCTGATTGTGTCAAGCTCAAGTCAAGAATGTCACAGAACGCTAACTGCAGTAGGCAATCCAGAATGAGGTGCACAAGGCGCCTTATCCTCCTTTGGCTTCCACCCAGCAGATAGTTCTTGACTGCTCACAAGTATTAGCCCCAGAATACCCAGCTGGGCACCAAGAGGCTCGCGACTTTCCTTTTGTGCTTTTAAACGGCTGCATTTTTAAAAGATAGTTTGCCTTATTCGGGCGTGATATAGGTTTCAGAGGAATCTATCAATTCCTGAGCAGATGAAATCTGTGAGGTCGCATGAAGTCCGGATAAATCCCGACTGTTCTCTAGGCGTTTTAGCTGCGCTAAATAAAGAGTGCTGATATCCACATTGTCTATATACACGAAACGTCAGAAACCGCTGAACTATAGAAATCGTCGCGTAGAACGCACCGCAAGGAGAGGGTGCAAAGTATCCCTGAATTTGAAGCTTTCCCCATCGCATACTGCGCTTGGACTAATCAAGCAACTATTCCAGCGAATCTACCATTTCAGGAGCTGCCAAAAAAAAACGCTGAACGGCTTAACTCTCGGCAAGGTTACGAGAAACAAGAGGCGGCCGGAAAAATTTAAAAGGACATTATTATATACTTTTACCCAGGGCTAACTGGCATGATCGAATATAGATCGGCGTTCTTCATTAAAATATAGTAAGCACCGAACATAGCATAATTTGTTTAGAATAGAAACAGAGAATCAGACAACGTAACTAACCATATTAGCAGAATATAAGAAAAGTAATAAACTCATGTGTAGCGGTATGCGTACTTGATGATAAATTGTACCAAAATTTCTAGGAATGATGAGCAACGGCAGTACAAAAATATATACGTAGAAGATTTTTAAAGGAAAACTGACACAATGACCGGCGTTTAAAAAGTGAGATAGGACGGTGGGAACGAGATGCTGTAAGCTAATGGCAAAAAAGTACTGGAGGGCCGACTTGGGCCTTGCCGCAAGCGTATAACGCGATATGATTAATAGTTTAAAACCTGTAAATGTGCAACTGACAATTTTCTACTTTGCATTAAAGATCCATGGGAGTCCTAATACCACATCTGGTGCAGTAATGGTGCAGTTAAATGATGCGACTTTAGCATTCAGAGATCCATGGGAGACCTAGTACCACTTCTGGTGCAGTAATGGAGCAATTAAACGATGCGACTGCACTGGAATGGCAGGTGCTGCCACTGGTGGGTCTTGTGCTGCAACTGCCGGCTTCTGCAGGTGCTGCAAAGATTGCAGATGGCGTGGAAATCTGTGCGACACTCTGAAGCTTAGATACGCGTCAGTGGAATGAAGAAACGGATATAGATGAGATTGCACGCTCCAACAGTGATCACTCTGCTTAAGATTTTAACAAACATAAACACTGCGGACTATACCCTGAATGACTTCAGTGAGTTTAGACAACAGTAAGAGGAGACGAGAACAATGCAACAAAACAACAATAAGCATAGATTTTGAGAAAACAATATGAGCCCTTTCAGGCATCGAGCAGCATGTGTGAACTGTTAGGTCTGTTCAGGCGGAGCGGCCACAGGACGGTGAAGTCTAAATTAGCCAAGCTTTGAAACGAAAATGAAAAAAAATATATAAGGAAGAATCTCATTGAGCACGAGAGAAATTTATTTTGGGCTGGTGCTGGTACGAGTTCCCCATGAACAGAAAAAAGCAACTCAAGAGTGGTCATACGCGTAAAGATAGCCTCAATGCGATAATTTACCCACTATTGTTAAACTACATTACGCGGTATCTTTAAACATCGTTCTCTGACCGTCAGGAAATTCTGCAAGGATTGTAGCAATAGACAGATGAAGTGAAACACGGTCATTAGCCCTTATTTATTCTGGGAATAATTACGGCAAGCGTGGGTGTTTGGAGCGGTATCGGCGAAATGCCTTGGGCTCGTCCGCTTCGAGCAAAGTTGTTTTAAGTGGTATTGTTTGCGAGGTGTTTAGTTAATCTCATAGTTCCCTGAGAATGGAAGGCTGCTTATGAAGTCTGCTCAGTGAAAGTACGAAAAGATAGACGCAAAAAATTACTTACAACCATGTCAGCGAAGCAGATGCCTTAAAAATGGAACTTCGGAACGAACATAACGATAATGGTCAAGGTAACATAGCTGTGGATTACAAACCGGAATAGAGCATTCTCCCCCTGCTGATGCAGCCTCGCCCGCTCAAGAAGGCTTATGTCCGTGAAGTTTTAGAGCCGCGAAAAGAGCATACTGGTGATACTGCCGTTTATTTCTGAATTGAAATGCATGCAGTTAACATGGTTTCCTGGTTCGCTACATCGCACGAATCTCCGAGAAAATGCGGATGGCGGGAAAATTTCTGGCACTCGACAGCTGCCATTCGGCATCGGTTGCTTACACATGGCGCCGCGAAGATTGTTGCCGCTCGACGATGCCTGTCAGAATTGACTGGTGATCAAGAGGCCTTGTGTATCTGCTGGTTCGAAGACAATCTCTTCTGGTGCGTACAGTCATTTTACCTACGCAGCCACCTGCCCGTTGCAAGGGCATTTCGTGATAGGCTGCCATACAGCGAGCCCCTGGTAGATCCTTAAATGAAAATTGCGACTCAGCAGAATTGCTGCACGATTCCGAGCCTTATTCAAAACACTGTAGTTGGGGCAAGTCACCTTCGTTGACCGGAAGGCCTCTTGTCGACTATGCTGCTGTCATCCATCCAAGTAGAGCTGCAAAACTGCCATGCCGGAGGCATTCTGTAGGGCATAGGCATGCTGATTTTGGACTGCGCGCTACATCTCATTTGGGCCATAAGGCAAAAGCCCTCAAGTGAATTGATAAGGTGGCGGGACCACTGAAGAAAACTATGAGTTAGAACAGGTAAACGCGAATATCAAACTACAAACAGACGCAGTTGGTGCTGCAGCCCACAAAACGGGGCCACGCGACCAATTGTAAAAAAAAAATTATAATGTTATCTGTTTACTGTAAACAGGAAGAAATGCGGAACGCTTTCACGCTTACAGTAGCTGATTTTACATAACCTACACGACGTTGATATGCCCATTGCTGACGGAAGTGTGCATTTAAGTAGCATAAAAGCAAGAATTCTTTTTTCATAGCTATGAAGAGTGAAAAGAGGATAAATTTCATCAAAATGTCTTAATCTCAAGCTACAAATCTGATACGTGCCGCCAGCTTGTTGGCGGAGCGTCGAACCGATGGAGTTCCACGGAGCTCAGCTGGACAACGCTACACAAGCTGAGAAGTCAGACTCCGAACGTCGTATTTCTTTTCAGCAGCTGCCCGCGTAACTTTCTTATCACGGACGTACAATATTGTTATTTGGCGGAAAACGTATCGCGACATAAAAAGCTGTAATATTCCATTCTCAGTTTCCGCCAAATGCGGAATTTTGAAGTATTGAAAGCAATTTTAATAAATCTCAATATATAACTAATGCTCTCATTTTTCACAGAAATGAAGAAGTCGCGAAACGTTTTACAGCTTGAAGGTATATACTAACCAGACAGTGGAAACTAAATTGGATGTCTGGAAAAGTATACAGATTGTGAAAGCAATTTAAGAGTTGAGGGCAGTCTTATATAATAACTTTGATCTTGGCACCGTTTGGCGGTTCGCCACAATTTTGCTTAGTCATTTTAATGTCTCTTTACAGAGAGCTGAAAGCGCTCGTTTTCTTTTTTAGGTCATGAACGTCGAGGATGCTCAAAAAATGGAGCGGCATGAGAAGTACACTTGCCTACTCGGCGCATGTAGCAGTTCCGGGGTCTGTGTTCCCAACAACCGAAGCGAAAGATGCAGTCGCGTTGGAGACTTTAGACAAGAGCAGTAAAGATGTGTGATTCAAATGAGTATATGTCTATCACTGAGCTGAAACTCATAGAAAATAATGCTGCGTGTTGTTTATAAGCATTATAAAGCTTTCGAGCCTACTTTATTCTTTTGCGTCCTATCTGGACCCCAAAATGTATACGCGGCATTTGGCGAGACCATCACACCTGCCTGAAGCAGTCCCGTGGCGCACAAGCGATAGTTATATGTCATTTTTGAGGACTTCGTTTGAGATTTGAGACTTGGCTGATAGCTTTACCATACTCCTGCAATCCTATCAGGAGGAAACGTGCAGAGTAATAAAAAAAGCTGAAATTAAGTTGAGAACAGCGCAATCAGCCATACAAAGAATGTTAATAGGTGTAACAACAAGAGACAGGAACAAAGCACCACTGCCGAGGGAACAGACCTGACTTAACGATGTCCTAGTGAAAATCAAAAAGAAGTATGCTGGGCCTCCGCTTAGCTCCGCCCAGCATACTTTCGCAGCCTGAGCAGCGTGGGGAGTGAGCAAGGTATAATGAAGAGGCATTGGTTTGTGTTGCCGGAGAGGCTTGCACTCTTTTGCGCTGTAATGCAAATAGTTCCTACCTGGAACTGCTGATATACACAGGGTCAAAGGTGACATTGCTTAAGGAAAGCGGTTTTAAGGCGCTTCGAAAGAAATGGGATCGCGAGGTGTTGGAGGCATCTAGCAGTGTTGCAACCAGGTTTGTAGGTATAAGAGTAGAGCCTGTTTTTATAAGTGGGCACTACTGGTTGCAGTTCGCTTTCGGCAGAATTTGATTAAATCATCTCAACTACATATGCCTTACCACAGTTTCTCGGCCAGAAAGATATTTGATCTCAAAAGGTTTTTATGAGAAGGCGAATGGTATATGTCACATTCTAGGAAAAAGCGGTCCGTGCTTGATACACGAACGTTCCGTTTCCAAACAGAAAAATGGCTGAGATTTGCATTACCGATACTGATACCATGAGACCATGGAATAAGTGAGGCAGGTGTTCTAACGAGCAGGGTTACCAGATTGTTCCAGCCTCAGGCTGCCAAACTGGCCACTGTAGTAGCCCCGAATGTAGTCAAAAAGCTTTGTTTTTGTGAAGTAACTTCTTTAGCATTTTAAATTATTTACCGTAAAGATGTTTACCTATTAGTTTTATCCACGGATGCTCTCTTGAGATGCTGTGCGCGGCATAGATTTCTTGAGCAGCACGCACCATCACAGAGGCCATGCGCCATGAAAAACTGACGTTCTAAGAGTTCAAGGAGTGCAGTAACGTCAGCATGCAAGCTTAATTATGATGAGGCAGTTGAGAAAAAGTTCCAAGTGTCGCATGCTCTGACATACAGTATGTACAGTACTCACGGATTGAAATAGGACATTCGGAGCGCGTGGCCGTCGCTTCATGGAGCGCCGCCCGTAGACGCTCATGGAACCAAGGTGGTGCATTGTGGTATGGCGTGAGAGGGAGAACATCTACAAAGCAGAATTGTTCCTTCCAGTAGCCAATCAGCCGACCTGTGGTTTACCACATGCCTGCGTGGCACTGCAAGGCTAGCGCTCCGAATGTCCTATTTCAATCCGTGAGTACTGTACTGTTCCTATTCCGCGTTGTCATGGCTTTGTGTAGCTAGGCATTGCAAATGTTTCGCTTAGCGTTTCCATAAAACAAACGAATTCCTCATTTAGCCCGACAGCTTGCAAAGGCATCGCATTGGAAGAGATTATTTATTCTCTAAAGTTCATCGATGATTGAGATCAGAAATTTAAAATCAATAAATCGTTCTCTTCAGTGTACATTTCGCTGAAAATTCGTGCTGCGTAGCAATGTTCCTCAGTTTTCATTGCTTCAAATTGGGCCTAGAGTGCAGCCCACTAATTCACAATTGATCGCAAGGTAGGCGCAATGCTGAGCCATTCTGTCGCACAGACACCTGCCAGCTTATTTGGGACACCGCCTGAGGTGATGGAGCCGTACTTTTCTCTGTGCTCTTCCTGCCTTTTTGGAGAATATGTAAACCAGTGGAAAGTTTCGCATACAAGGTAGTCAATGCAAGTGGGTAGCACGTCGATTGCCTCATTATATACAGTCTAGGAGGAGGGAATGGTACACACGCAGAAGGAATGGTACAAGCAGAATTCGTGCATTTTCTGCCTTCATTTTCCTGTAAAGGCTCTTGTGCTGCCTACACATGACACTTGCCCCGGCTGTCGCGAGGCCCAAAAAATATTTCGTCAAGTTCTCTGTCAGCTAAGAGCGCCTTCAGTTCCGAAAATGGCCTCTCTGTAGATCCATCGATGCCCAAGGACGAAAAAGGTTGTAACAAAAACACTCAAAGTACTTGTTAGAGACCAAATTTCAATGCCATTTGCACTTTCTTACATATGCACAGGAACAAATATAGCCGAAAAACAGCCACGTAGCCAAAAAAAATTCTGACGCCATCTTGGACAACATGTAGCTGAAATTGGCTATTAATAGCCCAATCTGGTAACCCTGCTAGCGAGTTGCCTTAAAACTGTTCGGTGCTTGCTCTGTCCGAACATGTTTTATGCCATTGTGTGCATTCAGATGTAGAGAGCGGCACCGTGGGAGTGCTTGAGTTGGTCGATTCTCTTTATAAGTGCCTGAAGGCAGCTGCTTGATTCGTAAAAGTTAGTGCTGACCACAGAGTGCCTATGCGGGTGGTTAATTGCAGCCAGCTGACACTGATCCTCCCCAGGAATAAAACATTAGCGTTCTTTACAGCTGCGGTAGAGAGACGTCAGCCCACAGAAACGGCAGTCGCTGATGTAGGTCATGCCGGCCCTTCAGCCGTGCCAGACGCTTTGTTCGATTTTTCTCCAGTTAAGTCCGAGGAGAGAAAGGCGCAGACTGCCCTGCTGAACGAATATTCCCAGAAGAAAGCCGCGACCAGCTTTGATTTTAGATGCTGTGGCGTTCTACAACACAGGATAGAAATCGGCACTTCGGCGTCCGTTTAGAAGTGCAGGGTCTGATTGATCGCGGCATAGTCGAACACTGGAAGTCGCATTGGGGGGTACGGACCCTATTGGTGGAGACACCAGATGGTAACTCGGATCGACGCGTACCCCAACACCAATATACAGGAGACTGTTTCGCAGCTGGGCTCTGCCAGCTACTTCACAGTGTTGGATATCTGTCGGCGGGAGTTTGGCTAAGAGCAATGAACCTGGAAGATTTCGAGAAAATCGCCTTCTGTACACCGTCAGGGAACTATGAATGGGAAGGAACTATGTTTTTTATTTGGCCTGGTCAATTGTCATGATGTCTGGCAGAGGACCGCTGATGTTATCCTGGCAAGCCTTCTTGGAAAGTTGTGCTTCTTGATATGGATGATTTAATCATATGCAGTGAAAACTTCGAGAGACATTAGCACAACATCGAAAAGCTTTTGACGCGACTGCAAAAAGCGAGCCTCAAGCTTAAACCTTCCATGTGATAATTCCCAAAAATAGAGGTTGAATACCTCAGGCACATTGTTGCACCTGACGGCTGCCGGCCTGATGCGGAGAAACTAAAATGTGCCTTGAATTTTCCACCTCGACTAGTGTCGGCCTAGTCCGGCAGTTTTTCGAACTGATTTGCTATTATTCAACGGTCAGTCACAGAGGAATTCGCCGCCCTAGCTAAGTCGCCGACCACCTTAAACGCCAAGAATGTCGCTTTTCGCTGCTCAGTGGATGCGGCGGGTGCTTTTGGGGCTCTGAAGATAAAGTTAATCTGTGCACCGCTGAAGCGCCACCTAGGTTTCAGTTTATCTCTCGTTACGGCCCCAGGGGCGTCAAGGTTCGTGGTTGGTTCCGTGCTTACGCAGCTTAGCATAGGTAGAGAACATCGTGTAGCTTTTGCTAGCAGGAAGCTGAGCCTCACAGAGCAAAAGTAGGGAGCTACGGAGAGGGAATGCCGTGCAATTGTCAGAGCAGAAAAGCACTTGAAGTGCTACATTGAAGGCCGCCAGTTCAAGCTAGTCATAGACTGCCGTCCTCTGAAATGGGTGAAGAGTGTCGCAGACCCCAGCTCGCGGCTGGCTAGATGGTATTTAAAACTGCGAGAATACTCCTCTAAGGTCGAACATAGTTCAGGCGGAGCACACATGAACGCTGACACGCTAGCTTCCAAATTAGCCGCCAAGTTGTTAGCGCGTGAACTATACGCAATTTTGTCCCTGTAAATGGCTCCGCCGAGTACGGTTTTCAACACATCGTAATGTAAAAAATGTAGTTTAGCTTTGTTTTTTCTTCTCCTTCCTGTTTCCTTTACATTGTTACAGTTTTGAATACGAAGTCAAGTATTCTCTCGTGCCGATCATAAATGTGAGCTGAATGTTGAATTTCTTCAGCTTTCGGCCCTAGCTTTATTTTTCTGCAGCGGGATGACCTATCTATACTTTGGGCCCACAGTGGGCATAGCAGAGGTCACTGCTCGGTCAGTGGCTAGGGTGCCATGAGAGGGGGCGACCTGGGCCCACTCGTGCGGATCGAGGGCTTTTTTTTTCCGTACCTAGGTACTTACTGCGAAACAATCACTGTACAATTGATTTCCTATGCCTTGGATGGGCCGATCCCGGATGGCTGCTACAGCTTCCAGCGCAGCCGCAGCTCCGTGCACCCGTGCACAAAGCGCGCGCTATGAAGGGTCTCCTGGAGCGCTACACCATGCATCAGCTGCAGTTCCACCTTATCAGGCTGACCTGAACCCCATCGAGAACATCTCGGGAAGAAAAAGTTCTCTCCTCGGCACCTTTGCGGTGGCACAGCGGATCAACTGTGGCGTGCGCTGAACAAAAAGTGGGAAGCTCTGCGCTAATGTACGGAACTTAAAGGGACAGTGAGGACAATTCTATCAATTTTTTTGTTAGTAAAATTTGATTGTTCGGCATTTCATGGCTCTGTTGCCGTTTGTCCGGGAGCGAAAGATGCATTTATTTTAAAGAAATTTAGATTCGAAGTAGAAAAGGATTTTCCCGCCTCTCCGATTCCAACTCGGGGCACTCTTATGACGTCATCTATCTATCGGAGGCATCTGTCGGAGGTCGCTACCATCGCTTCCTTTACGTTTGCACCGGCGTCTTGCCGGCGTTACAATGGATCCTGTTCCCGAACCCGACGACGAAATTCTCGCAAAAACTCCGGCCTGCATTTCAGCGACCTCAACCCCACAGAGCGTGCGACACTTTTGAGGGAGTATGGTTAGGTTAGGCGCCGGCGGGTCGTTTCCCCCTTATTCAGTGAGCAGCCGTTGATAAATAAATGTATTAACCCCAGTGTGGGGAGTCGCGAGGGGTCAGGACAAGGTCGGCGCGTCGCGCCCATTGGAGGCTGGCCGAGACTTTGGGGCCAATGCATTGTGATTCCTTGGACGGTGATGCTTTACGGTGCAGCAGGTGGCGTCGAGGAGGTTTCCCACGGTTGCAAGGGCCAGGTTATTTATTTATTTTTTGCCACCAGAAACGAATGGGTGCTCAAGAACGCTCGCGTATAAAGTTGGTGGCTTGAAAGTAACGCCGACGCACGACGCTTGAACGGGTTCCGCGCATTTCCGGAGGTACAGGGTCCACTGAATCGGGCTCTCTCGCCCACTTGCATGTACCTTCAAATGTGTGCTGTCAATGAATTAAATGAGCCGGGAGCTAGAATAGAACAGCTCCGCCCAACTGCCGAAGCTATTGAACGGAGCCGCAGAGAAAATAGTTGGAGTAAGGCGGTGTCGCTGTCTCTGCAGTTTCAAAATCTCTTTTTTTCTGAACTGCCTTGTATCTTGTCTCCGGTCCCTATTAATCGACTTTCGTTAAGTAGTTTGAAGTTGACTATAATAGCTGGGAACGTTTCTCCGGGCGAGCGTACGAAGACACAAGTACTCTTTATACTGCTAACTGCCTTGTACGATCACCGATCATCGTGCCATCATAGTTTTGCACCGACCGTGGCAATCATCTGACCAGCCTTTAAACGCTCCTTCAAATGTTAACTAGCACTTGAAGCGGCACTTGGAGTTCAAGTAGAACTTTTTGCTGGGCTAGTTGGTGCATGTTACTAAGAAAAGAAGCGCCAACAGAGAAAAGACGTCGAAAGTGACACGGGCAAGCGCTTATTGACAACTGATTTTTTATTCAGGGAAACACGCAATATATAGGCGAACAATACCGGTAATAATCAGAGGCGGTGAACGTCACATGGTGTATAGGGCGATAAAAGCGATAAAAGGCTTGTATGGTTAATATGTAAAAACGATAAAAAAGAGCAATGACACGTGGTGTACAGGCCACATGAAAAGGAAAGTATAAAAGGTTTTTTAAAAACAAGCATGAATTTCAGTTTTTTAGGCATGCGCAGATGCCAGCTTTTTACACATGTTCCAAATTCAACCGCGGCCTTCTAGGAAAGCCAGTTCACTTTCATAGAGCAATTTTGACGGGTCACTTACGCATTCCAATCCCTTTCGTTTGAAGAAAAACGCCTCTTTTAACTCGCGAGCTGAGCTGTCTCGGCTTCTGTCTAAAACAACAGTATCTTCTAAGCGAGGCATGCACTTACATTTTTTACAATGAATCGGAAGATTAGATCCAGTGCCCTTGTCAAGTAATCGGTCATGTTCCATGAAACGCTCGTTCAGACACCTTCCTGTTTGGCCAATGTAATCCTTGCCGCATCTGAGCGGGATCTGGTAAACCACGCCTTCCTTGCATCCGAAAAAAATTGGAGCATGCTTGGTTCCACAAGTTTGCTTTTTTGGTTTTTGGTTATTAATCCGAGGACACTAGGAAGCCAACTTACAAGGGGCGGAAAAACTACAGGGAGCTTGAACTTATTCGCCGCCTTCTTTAAGTTATGTGCCACATGGTGCAAATACGCGACGACTTTACTAGAAGGCCGCGGTTGAATTTGGAACATGTGTAAAAAGCTGGCATCTTCGCACGCCTAAAAAACTGAAATTCATGTTTGTTTTTAAAAAACCTTTTATACTTTCCTTTTCATGTGGCCTGTACACCACGTGTCATTGCTCTTTTTTATCGTGTTTACATATTCACCATGCAAGTCTTTTATCGCTTTTATGGCCCTATACACCATGTGAAGTTCACTGCCTCTGATTATCACCGGTACTGTTCGCCTATATATTGCATGTTTCCCTGAATAAAAAATCAGTTGTCAGTAAGCGCTTGTCCGTGTCACTTCCTACGTCTTTTCTCTGTTGGCGCTACTTTTCTTAGTGGCACTTGGAGTTTCTGGGCTGTTCGGCGCTTCTAATTCGAGGCGCGTCAAAAACAAAACCACCGGGCACACGAAGCTCATAGACGCGAAGCGCCATAAAAATTCGAAATTCTCCTGGCCGCCTGTGGCACCGCCAAGCATCCGTTTTCCCTACTCCCAACATTCAGGTTGTCTTTTGTCTGTCTTCCTTGTGTGATAAAAGTGAACTATCGGTTTCAAAACAAAACTTATTTTAATTTTTGAACCGCGCAACCTTCTTTGTCAGCCTCAGAGATTTCTGAACGTCGCCGTTATTTTGTTCGCATAAAATTATAAATCTAATTTTGCCGAATTATTTCCCATCGCCATGCATCAGACTCACCAAATATGAAAAGTTCAGCGCTATAGTTATGAATAGACTGTCAGGGGAGGGGGCGGAACGAAGTGAGCTGCCCTTCCAAAATAACTATTACGCGACAGCGTACACAGCTCGTTGGGTGGAAAAGCCGTCGGCGTGCTAATAGTCGGCACCGCATGTCGAAAATTATCGGGAGCTGCGCAAAGAAAACCGTATCATGATAATTTTTGGTTCTTATGAATGATGATTGGTGTGTGATAGGTGATGACGGAGTAATGAAATCATTACAATTTATTAATCTATTTATTGAAATAAAGAAATGAATAATTTGGAAAAATGGGGTTTAAAAGTGTCAAACTGCTCAGAAGGGAAAGGCTAACCCACTACGCTATTGCGTCATACCATCAAGGCGGAGCTTAAGTGTACTCTCCAATTTTTATTGATCGTTATAGTGAATACAATGAATACGCACGAAGTTGTCTCCACGGCCATCTAAATAATCTTTGCGTGCCTATTCGAAAGTTAGACACTCCACTAACACCGAAACGCTCCACTTTTTCACTCTATCGCCCACTCAGTGTATAGAGTACTATACCGCTGGGCACTGATTATAGCATGACGTCGCGATGTTTTTGAATTTTATGACCTCCCCTAGACTCACTTTTTTCTCTTTTAGTTCTACGGTTGCTCTTTCGTGCCAGCCTGGTTGAATGAACATGCGATTTGGTTCGATTCGTAGCGCTTGAACACAAGGGTTTTAATGTGAATGTAGGGTAGACGGACCCGAGCCTGCCCCATTGTCAAAGTTTGCTGGACAAATTGCTGTACATGCCGCCGAAGAGAGTGCGACGCTCAGGCTCAAAAGACTATTTATACAGTTTCTTCTTTTCATATTCTCATTTTCTTTACTGTTCTGTGGCGAGGACTTATGGGAAGAGCAAAATGGGTAATGGTACCGGCGCTGTTTCCATCTCTCCAGAGCTGTCTTCATGTTTTTTGTAAGCTGCATGGAATTCACAGTTTTATTTTCTTACTTTCTGACCACCCTAAATACAGCAAAAACATAGGGGGACCTTTAGAGCAAGCAATATTGCCATTTTATTTGCTTAACTGGGATCACACATCTTAATGTCGCATTTTGTTGCACATGTAACCTCCTGAGAAAATAACTCTACCCTAATTAACCTGGGAGAAAACTCCTATATTTTACATAACGTAAGAACAATAGCCAGTCGTAATCACTTAGCACTACGTTAATCTAAGATACCATGATGATTGAGCTGCACAGTTCTGAAAAATATATCGTGCAGCATTTCGTGTCTTTCCATCCACTTCCTCATTAACCAAGATTAACATTGCAATTTTATCTTCCCATTGTGATCAACTTTAGTATGCACTCTGCAGGACACCTGGCGGGTCGTAGCAGATAAATACCAAGTTAATCTCACATTTAAAGGTCAGAGGGTCCTAAGTATGAAATTGTCGCATTTTGCCATATTATTTGCTTTCCAAAAAGCTGACAGAACGCCAGTATTCCATCTGAGCAGAAAGTCGGTCAAGTCGTTAATATTCACAACAGCGGCAATATCAATGTTCTGTCTAACTATAAAGCTATTGTGTTAGCAAGTAACTTAATTGGCACTAACCGGCATGGGTTTAGAGAAGGCGACTATAACAAATCACTGACTGAATAAACTTATATTTTTTTACTATGGGATCACTGTGGTGAGCTGGATTTTGTATTTTAGACTTATCTAAGGCATTCAGTCACATCTCCTATTGTAAGCTTCTCTATAAATTGTCCAGTCGTATAATTGTCTATTGCTCACGCCGTTACTAACAAGTATCTATAGTTAGCCAGACTTCCTACTTGACACCGGTAGCTACTGCCGTGGTTCAAGATAGAGATCTGGCTCCAATTCCCTTTTTCCTTTTCATCAGTAACATCAGGCGTAATGCCAACGCTACTGCTGTTTGAATGTTTCCTTGCGTGAGTGTCTGTTATGGTAATTGTAGAGGCTCTGAGATCAACATGCTCTGCACTAAATCTAAGAAATCTAAGGTAGTTAGCGCCGAAAGACGAAGTACAACGGAGGAGACACAGCATGGTTAACAAGTACCTGTTAATTGTGCTCTGTCTCCTCCGTTGTCGTTTGTCTCTGTTTTTTGCGCTTAATTCTTTACGTTAAGTGCAGAGCATGTTGATCTCAGGGGCTCTACTTTTATCATAACAGACACGGCCATATGCAAACATTCAAACTTGTTAATCGGCTCATGTGTCTCCTGCGTTGTCCTTTTTTGAGCTAATTTCTTTACATGACGCAAAATCAACTAGCCCGACAGCACGCTCTACACACTATGCTTGTGCAGCTATAAGCCTGATGTGAGATGTGAAAGATTGTTCTCAACGCAAACAAGACAACCTGCATGACCGTAGCTGGGAAAAAGGAGGCTGTGCTATTTCACGCTTAACTCCGTAACATCAACTTACAGAAGGTGATGAATTTAAATATATTTGCTTATCTATTTCTGCGGACCGAAAAGAGAAGAAATATGCCTCACATGTTACAAGAAAAACTCTCTCCATGCTGTACTTCTTGAAAACGCCTACTAGGAAACAAAACTCTTCACATAAAAGTTATTAAATTAAAACATAAGATATTTTCAATTATTTCGTATAGTTTTTAAATATCACGGATGTAAAACTCTAAATTGCAGTTTCTGCATATATAATGATGTAATAATGACCTCTTCATGCGTCGGAACTTGTTGGGGCGCAACTGTTTGCCTTGAGTTCGTTTTTAATTTTTGTACTTTCATAGGCACTTCTCTTGTCTTCATTTTTCCTCTGTTCAGAATTATTGTCACCGTGTTTTCATTTTAAATTGACATAATCTGCCGTTAACTGCTTTACTGCCATTTTAATAAGAAGTGGGCGGAGTGTGAGATCAGCATAGCATCATCAGGACTGTTAAAATAGCAGTTGTCCGCTGCCTGAACTATAGGATGAAACGCCAACAGCTATCCTTGGATTCCAAAGCAGCGCAGTACACGCCTTCACAACGTTTGAAGAGATCTAGGTTTAGAGAACGCGTGGTTTCTCGATCTTCGCAGGAGGCACGCCAGAACGACCAGCTAAGCTGTCGAGAAAGACGTACGCGCGAGCCCAGAAAACTATAGACTGACGTTGTAGCCTTTTGCGAAGATTCGGCGCTGTTATCAGGCTCTGCAGTAACTCGATGGATTCTGAGACGCAACGAGCAGTGATCCCAGCTCAAATCATGCACACCTGTGAGAAGAATGGCGTTTCCAGAATGATGCAGGTAAATGAAAACCAGGGGTGGTTAGAGAGAGAGAATAAGCATTCAATCGTAAAAAGAAGACCAGAGGGATTGTGGGTGGTGTCCTCAGTCCTAGAATACTGTGGCTTCCACCGACGCTTTGGCGATGGCGACTAGCGCCTCCTGGTCTTCCAGGGTGCCACTAGCCAGCGTCACCACCCACTGCCCCAAAGCCAGTTGTGCGGCTTTAAGTGGTTCGGTTTATCTGAGCATGTCCATGTAATGTGCCTGAATGTGGGAATTTCGCCACACCAAGGCCATGTATCTGCGTATAATGTTGCGTGAATGCGGTGTAGGTGGTGAAGATTGGGGAAAGTAAGGGCTTGGATGCGTCTTAGGTGGTAGGAGTCCTCGGGGGAAGTTTCTTATGTGGCGGGTGGTAAAGACGCTTATTTAGGCGGAGGGTTTCTAGGGCGGTTGAAAAATTGGATGAGAGGGGGTAGAGAGTAGAGTGAGTGTGCCCCGCTCGGTTGGTGTCATGTCGAGCTAGGGCATGTCCCCTAATATTGCCGTCGAGACCTGCATGTCCTGGGACCCAGGTGATGATGTGATCATACTGGAGATGGCTGCCCAGTACGCGGAGAGCCGTGCGCGGGACACGTCCACTCGTATAGGTTCTACAGGCGGCTTAGGAGTCTGCAAAAATGTGGGTGCCGAGCTGTTGTTCCTCATTTTGATGGTGATGGCAATTACAATGGCTTCTGCGGCCGCCGGATCCTGTGCCATGAAAGACGCTCCAAGAGAAGGTATGTTGGCGTGATTGACAGCAGCGCAAGCATATCTGTGGGGCTGTGCATAGGAAGCCGCATCCACATATATAGCCAAGGGGTCTTGGCCGTATTGCCTACGCAGGCTGCGAAGACGGGCCTGATGGTGAGAGACCTGTGACTCATGGTTAATATGGTGAGAGATAGGGTAATGTAAATAAGTGAGCAGACAGCATTTAGAAGAACTCCGGTCAGTGCCATGGTCCTGGTGTCTTGCGGGTCACCTATTCTTGAAAAGATGGCCCTACCTGCCGAGGTGGTGAGGAGATGAGTCTGTTGGGAGTTCAGAATAGCCTCCTGGATTTCCGAAAATGTGTTGTGAACCCCAAGTGCAAGCTGTATAGTGGTAGATATACACATGGGAAGGCCCAGAGTTGTTTTAAAAATTTTACGGATAATAAT
The DNA here is from genome assembly GCF_052857255.1 of Amblyomma americanum. Classification (NCBI taxonomy): domain Eukaryota; kingdom Metazoa; phylum Arthropoda; class Arachnida; order Ixodida; family Ixodidae; genus Amblyomma; species Amblyomma americanum. The sequence continues at coordinate 114,724,423 of NC_135498.1, forward strand.
ATCGATCCTACTGTCGGTTGTGCAATCAAGGCAACAGGGCTTAAACTCATATGGCTCATCTGTTTGTCTTCTATGTGCAGATCGTCACCAGCCTGCTGCTGATACCAGCAGGACAACAAGAGTCAAACCGGCCGTTCGTGATTCACCACGCACATGTGCTACAAAACTCTAGCTATTTGGCGCTTCCTATCCTGGAACATGCGGACGAGAACCTATGATCGTCTACTTACAGCGGAAGTGAATTCTTCAAGCCGTTCATCGCCGCGCCACCCCCCTTCCTGAGGATAGAAACTGCCAACGCGCCGCCGCATTCCAAAGGGCACGGCAGCAGGGCTTACACGCAGATGGCTCATTTGTTTGTATTCTACGTGCAGGTAAGAAGTCGTTTTGAAAAATGCTTTTGCTCTAACGAACGCGGTCTTGTCGTGCTGCCATGCCCTGCGGTTCTTCTGGATGCTTTGTATGAGATAACGTACCTTGAAAAGTTGCTATTGCTTGCCGGTGATGTCGAGCAAATCCCTAGCCCGGGATGTCGGAGCTTTCAGAACAGCTAAAACAAATCACTGCCGACATAACGTCCATAAAAGAAGAACGACTGATGTCGATCGAAGAAAAGCTAAAACGTCTAACATGCCTTGAAAATAATATTTGAGTCTCCACTAAACAAGTCGCTAGCCTACAAAAACATACATCATCCCTGGAATTAAGAAAAGACAGCCTAGAAAATCGATCCAGAAAATCGAACCTCATCGTGTATGGTATGTCAAAAGAAGAAGAAAAGGTCGTTAAGGATACTTTAAAGTTAGATGAGGTAGCAGTTGAACGAATCCATCGACTAGGCAAACCAGAGGTAAAAAAACAAGGCCAATAATTCTAAAGCTGTCAGATTTCCGAGAGAAAACAAAAATTTTGCGAAGGTGTCACAAACTGAAGGCGAGTCACTACGTCAGCAGTGCAGATTTTTTACTCCCTGTTCGAGACATTAGGTGGATGCTATGGGAATATGGGAAACCGAAGAAGGAATCTGTTGATAAAGTGGCTTTGGTTTATGACAAACTAAAGATCAACAATCGCCTTTATTTTTGGGATGAAGAAAGAAGTGCTGGGTTTCCCATAGTCCCAACTTCTGACGAACCAAGAAACCAGGACACCGAAATGCGCAACTTACATCCACGCCGCCCTCGGTGTCCAAAATAACCTTCGTTAATGTTAACGCTCGCAGTATTGTTAACAAGCTTGACTCCCTCGAATCAATAACATTAAATTTTGAGCCAGAATTTATCGCCAGGACCTAAACCTGGCTAACCAAAGACGTCAAAAACTTTGAAATAACTCCCCCAAACTACGTTATTATTCGCAAATATCGGCCAACATGAGGCGGAGGCGTTGCTTTGTGGACAAAAAAGAAAGAAATGCCGCTCATTATTTTGCCTGACGTAGAAGGAGTTGAAGCAGTTTTTTTTTAAACTTTGCCTTGTAGATACTACCATCACTGTGAGATGCGTTCATCGCTGTCCTTCTTCCGGTCTGATAACAATGCAATAATTGTACGCGTATATGCAGCAGCATGTGAAGGGAAACAAGGTGATATTACTCGGCTACTTCAATCTACCTGACATTAACTGGCACACACTACATCATCGATCACCTTGCGCAGATGTTCTTTTTGATATCATGCTTTCTTTCGATCTAACCCAGAACCTACCCGTATACAAAGATCTAGCTCAAACATTTTAGACCTAGTATTTCTTAGTAATCATTTGCCTATAAATGAGGCAAAATTCGAAGTGTCAGCCGACCTGTAAAACCACAAGCTGGTCTTTTGTGCTGTCCCATATAATTGTTCTCTGCCCTCTTCACGATCATCAATAATGTATAAAGATTACAGCAGACCCGATGATACAAGCATTATTGATAAACTCTCTCTCGAACACTCATCCTTCCATAAACTCGCACTTGATAAAAACACACATAGAATCACTGTGGAACAAATTTAAAACAGTTGTGTCATACTCTGTCACTAACTACGTACCTGTGAAAACTAAAGGGACCCATAAACATAACCCCTAGATATCTCGAACCGTAATCCACGCCAAAAGAAATGTTCGACGACTCTGAAAGAGCCAGAAAGACCATTCGTCACCATCAGTTCAAAAACTTATTTCCGCTGTTGATGATTCGAAACTAAAAATAAAGAGGGCCAAGACATTATTTTACAGAAACACTTCCTAAATTTCTAAAAAATTCGCAAAAATTTTGGCGTTATATAAACCCTAAAAAACAAGGTGAAAGACAGGCATCGCCGGAGGATAACATAAATGAAGCAACTACTCTGAAAAACTATTTCTGCTCCATCTTCACAACGGATAACGGAGAGCTACCAGGAATGAACTCTAGCGCAGGCGTGACAATTGCACCACTAATGATAACTAAACCAGAAGTGTTAAACCTTTTTACTATATCTGGACACTAAGAACGCAGCAGGGCCTGATAACATCTCTAACATATTCCTACATAGATATGCCGTGTGGATAGCAAAATTCTTAGTAATACTTTTTAACAAATCATTCTCCACTTGCACACTCCTAGGCGTTGGAAAACCGCCAAGATAACACTGATACACAAATTAGGAATTAAATCTGACCCTTCGAACTTCAGACCTATATCACTAACGAGCACAGTATGCAAGTTATTAGAACATATTGTTTTAAAACACATAAACGCTTATCTTCAAGTAAACGACATTTTAGCCCCGTACAGCACGGCTTTTGAAATGGCCCTTCTACTATTACTCAACTAATTGAATTAACACATGGCATATCCACGAGCATTGATTACCAGAAACAAATTGACCTCAAGTTTTTAGACTTCTTGAAAGCATTCGATCGCGTTTCTCATACTAAACTTATTGCAAAACCTCAACTTATTTTAGGAACTGGCCCTATTCTAAACTGGATTAAATACTATCTTAGTAATCACATGCAATCTGTTGAAATTAACGATGAGAAATCAGCGACAACTAAAGTTACATCGGCAGTACCTGAAGGAAGTGTCCTAGCACCAGTACTGTTTCTAATATTTATAAATGACCTACCAGCTTGTGTTTCACAGAATATTAAACTTTTCGCAGATGACTCTGTCCTTTACAAGGAAATTAACTCTATAACCATATAGCTTTAAATAACGCCTTAACAGCAGTGTCCCAGTGGTGTCAGGAGTGGCAGATGGACATAAATTTAAATAAATCTGTTATCCTATCTATAATAAAGGAAAAAACACGCATCGGCTTTTCAGTACACGCTTAATAATATTCATCTTGCATTTGTCCTTGAGCGTAAGTACCTTGGTGTGACAATAATTTCTGATTTCAGATGGGATTCGCACGTTAGCATCATCACATCTAATGCACTAAAACAAGTCTTCTTCATTAACAGATGCCTTAAGCTAGCACCCTCTGAAACAAAATTACTAGCATATAAAACTACTGCCAGACCCATTCTACAGTATGCCAACGACGTTTGGGTTCTTTTTACTAACAAGCTCATTAAAAAATATGAAGGAGTACAGATAAAGGCACTAAGGTGTGTATATAATGAACCCTCCCTTACAGACTCACCAACACAATTACTAAAACGTGCAGAACACCTAACCCTAGAGAACCGGGCAAAACTTGCAAGACTTAAAATTATGTATGAGCTTATACACAACCAACTTAAAGTGCTCGCTACAAAATACAAAACGACCACAAAAAACTAGATCGACCCGCCACGACCTCACATACAAATTAAACGAGCTTCCATTCCGTACTGACATTTTCAAATACTCGTTTTTTCCTCGACCTACATGAGAATGAAACAGTCTAAACACAGATATTACTAGCAGCTCATCATTAGATGCGTTAGTGGCCTGAGTATTTATTTATTGATTTATTCATCATACCCCTAAAGGCCCTCCTTCGAGGATATTGCATTGGGGGGGGGGGGGGGGGGCGGTCGGTGTAAAAACATGTCAAAGAACAGCATTAACGCGCAAAGGAACAACAAACAGGCTAGGTATAACATACAAAAAATAATTAAGCGCCAGAGAATAAAAAAGTAGGCGATAAAAACAAAATAATACAAATTATAGGTTTAAAAAAAGACTAGGCATAACGGAGATGTAAAGTACTACAGTGTACATATTAGGCACGAAAAGAGCAGAAGTAATCACAAAAGTACAGCAAATGGAAAGAAGAAAACATTCAGAACTTTCGAACCCTACAAACATTTCAAGTGCCAAAGTCGCTGTGGATGAGAGCAAGAAATGTGAAGGCGTTAGTTTCAATGGCTATGTGCGCTGGTAAACTGTTCCACTCAATGATGGTGCGTGGTATGAATGACTTTGCAAATGCAGATGAATGATACGAGATGCGTTTAACTTTGTGCGGATGGTCGAGCCGCGGAAAAAAGGCTGATGGTGATTGGAAAAAATCGTGGTGAAGCGAAGGATGATGATACAGTTTGTGGAAAAGTGCTAGTCGTAATCGTTTACGGCTGTAAGATGTCTTATTTTTCGGCGCGGTTCTTTAAGGCAGTGACGCTGGTAGTGTGCGAGTAGTCTGAAAAAATAAAACCGCAGCACGGTTCTGAAAGGACTCAATGTTAGCTTAGAGATAGGCTTGATCAGGATCCCAGATGGCTGACGCATATTCAATCTTCGGACGAATGAGTGTTCACAAATTATCACCTGTTTGTTTGCTAGTAGTTATTCTCATTTTTCGCACTTTCCTACTCTATAGTGTTTATTTTAACTGTTTTGTTAGTGTCTAGACAGAAGTTACAGCACTAACTGCAGCCGATTTCTTTTTTTTTTGGTATGCTTGTCACCGTGTTTGCAGTCTATTATTTGTACCTCGACTTGAATTCTCTAACCGATTTTGTAACTATGTTTACCATACGTTATTATTCAAGTTGTTTTACTTACCAATATGTGCACTACACCTGGTTGTATAATTCACAGCCCTTCCTGTTACAGTCCCTGATGGGACTTACAGTATCAAATAAAAAAAAACATTGTGGTATGGATGACCATACTGTACTCGACTCATGGCCAGGGCCGTGACGAGGCGGATGGTGTCATCCTCGCGCATACCCTTGCTATGTACAACGATACGTCGTACCCCACGCGGGATATTGAGCACAGACATGCGTAGATTGGCAATGATGTGGGGGAGCTTGCCGTCATGCTGGACCCAGAGGCCAAGAACTCGGAGTGATTTTTCTTCTTTCGGTTGGTTGTGAATTTCGAGCATGATTGGGCCGGGAGAACGATAACTAAATCCTGAATACGGATGGTTTCTGATTTCTCCGGTGCAGACTGCATACCGCTGGTGTCAGCAAAATGGTCTACCTCACTGCTGGCTGTTTGTAAGGCTTGCTCTTTGGCGGCGAGGGATCGTTGGGTTGACCAGATGGTGATGTCATCCGCATAGATGATATGTACGATGTCGGAGAGAGTAGAAAGCTTGTGGGCGAGAGGAGCCATGGTTATATTGAATAGTAGTGGTGATAGGTTAGTACCTTGTGGAATACCCTTGTCAGGTGTTTGGAGATATAGCAGATACGATGCCCTTCGTAACTGTGCGGGCAGTGAGGAAGGTGGAGATATATTGCAATATGCGAGATCTACAGTGTATCTGATTTAGGCCTTCTAGGATTGCAGAATGGGAAATGTTGTCGAAGGCGCCCATTATGTGAAGGGTTAGAAGAAGGTGCTCTCCGCCCGGAGGTATCCCCGTGAGGACTTCGTGTTTGATAAGAAGAAAGGCGTCTTGTCCAGAAAGGCCTGGTCGAAAGCCGAGCATAAACGGGGGAAAAAGATTATGATCTTCAATATAGTTTTTCAGTCGTCTCTGGATGACTCACTCGTATAGCTTGCCCAAGCAGGTGAGCGATATATGCCTGAGAGCAGAGGGGGTGGTGGTTTCTTGGGCTTAGGGGTGATTAACTTCTGCGTGTTTCCACTGAGGGGCTATTTTGGCTTAGGTCCAGGGTTTATCATTGATGTATTGGGTATGTGCTTCAAGGGAATCATTGGAGAGGTTGTATAGCATGGCGTAAGTGATTGTGTCGGCACCTCGGACACTAGAGCAGCTACAAACGCGTACAGCTGCGATATAGGTGAGGTAAGTGGCTGTTGAGCGCAGAAATATTTGGAGCGGAAGGTGTCCAGAAGCTCCTGGTCAGTGCGGATGAGTTAATGGACTGCTGCTTGCAACGTTCTATTCGTAGGCGCCTTTGTTGCTTCAGGATGTAGAAAGCGGCGCAGTATGGACCATATTTTGTAAGCACTCAGAGTGTCACAGAGGGAGTCGCAAAATTACTGCCAGTTTAGGGTGGAGAGTTGTGTTGCAGTATCCTGAGCTTTTAAGGTAACCTGGGCGATGCGCTTTTTAAGGGTGCGGTTATGTAGTCGGGTGCGGAGAGATCACGAATGGAGTAGAGTGATGAAAGGTTGGCTTTGAACTATATTGAACTAGATTAGGCTGAAAACGACGTATGCCTGTTTCCAAAGAAGAGCTATCTTTTACTGTCGAGCATGGTTTAAGCAAGGCGCATTTCGGAGTGTAAATCGGTTCGGCGCGCTCTTTTATTGTTTTACGGGTGAAAGAATTGGGTAGAATCGGGGCTTTCCACCGAAAATTAATGGCCCTATATATAGGCCTCTTATCAAGTGAAACGAGAAATGTTACTCTTCAATAATGCTTTCCCAGTGGCTTTCTTTGTATATCCAGCTTCCTTGCCGCAGCCACACTAAATTATCTGCAAACAAACTCTCTGTACTCTCTGAAGTGGTGAATGGTGATTTGCGCCGCTGTTATCCTGATCAGAAGTAACATAATGCATTTTGGGGAAACTGCTGTGGAAAACCTAAAGAATGCTTTACGACCATTCTCTCCTGAGCACACGAGACCTCGCGTTTACTGCAGGAGCCCACAAAACCCCTAGGCCGTGTGTGCTACACGCCTGCAGCTATTACTCCCTGCCCTGAATTTCAACGCTATTTGGCTGTCCTTTACTGCTAATTTGATATGGTGAACTAGAGTGGGGCAGCTGTTTCCTTTCTTCAAAATCTCCTTCTGCGCCTATGAGCGTCTACTCGATGACAGACAAAGGACGCGCACCTTGATATAAGAGGTTTTATTCATTCACACATATAAGTAAAACTGCCTGTCTGAGGAAGTTTTCAAAAAGCGCAAATGCGCATCTGCAATCTGTACGCAAGTTTGAAACTTAACGCACGTTAACAAAGGAAGCTGCATCCTCGGAAAGTAGTGTGAAATATTCAAATGTTGCATTAAGAGAGAACGACTCGCTGTGTTAGTCTCATTCACTGTGGGTGAGTCAAGTCCAAAGATAAAATACTGAAAAGTTGTCCTGCATTCAATTAGTCATAGGCAGCACGGAACGAAGTAAAGAGCCCCTAGACCCATTCATAGACAACCGATTTTCCAACAAGCGGCAACAACGACCCTAAAAAAGAAGGTACGCTTGTGTTAAGGGTAGTGTTCTTTACTGGATATGTAAGAGCCGCAAACATGCCATTCGCAACCGAATCTTACGCGATGCCTTGGTTTTAGAGTATTTAGTAGGGCATGGCTTTGTTCGAAGCATGATTTTGCTGTCAGCGCAAGAAACACCTCGACACGCGGGCCTACACAATTTTAAAAGGCCTATTACCCATTGCACTAGCCATATCTGATCATATATGGCAATCTAGAGATATCTGGTAAACAGTAAATAAAAATTGCTTCCCAATAACCAATATTTCCGCCAAATATTCTGACCTTTTTCATGCAGAGGTTTGTTTGCAGCTGTCTAGGGATGGTGAAAATAATAATCATGCCAAATATGTCTATTGCTGAACAAAGCCTTCTAGCATTAATCGTCAAATACTCGTGCCCTGCCCCACCTATGGCCACTGTACCCCCACCTACATCCGCCGGTCCTCCTCCGCCTGCCTTTGTGAAAGCACCTGCTACAGTTAGCTTCCCTACGAATCCATTCCGTAAGTCGAGGCGACAATTTGTTGTCTGCTCGCCCCATTATTTGTCCTGTCAGTGCTTCTAAGATGTTGGAACTTTCTAGGTCATTGACTCGAAGCTTTGCTGTGTTTGTTGTCTCATTTTTCTTACTCGTAACCGCCATCACGTATATTTATCATTTTATTTGAAGCGAGATCAACGACCTGGTTTTGCCGAAATTATCGTTGCCGCGTTTAGTAAATGTAGGCACCTTTTCTCGACAGTTCACCGTTACATTTAACTTCAGACGGATTGAGAGCAACGGCCATTCTGATCTGCGCGACAGTACGACGGACGGTTTGCTATTGCTGCCGGCAAGTTGATTTCAGTTTATGGAGATTAGGTCGCGTAACAAATTATTTCAGCTCTGTACTAGACTGAAGATGTGTTTTAAAACTGCCATACATGCCGTAACAGCTTCATGATGATATCAATGTCTGGCATTTTCTTCGTCAATTGACTTTCTTCTCTTCTTGTGTTAAACGCTGCCTTTATCAGTTCCACAGCTCACTATGCGAGCTGAATTAATTTTAAGTCTTCCAAAATAATACCAAATATTTTCCTCCATTTCTGACCGCTAACAGAGCTTAACTACTATCTGTAGCTTCCGCTTAAGAATAGTGGTAACTAGTACAGAAGTCAGTAATAGCCACCCCCAGCCCGGCACACGGCTTCATCAGGGTTGTGTGCTTGGAGGAGGCTCCGCAAACTCCGCTGCTCCCTTTCGGGGTCAAACCCAGTTTCAAACACTCAGCCTGCAAAGGTGGTTCGTGTTTCACTTCCAAGTCAAGAGTTCGACTCAAAAGCTCGTACGCTCTAACCAGCGTCAAGTTCAACACTAAGCGATCCTTCGTCAGAAGCGATTCAGAGTATCACTGCGGTCCTGGGCAAGTCTGGATTTTCTGGCTGTTTAGTTTTTTTGGGTTGAGAAGTCAGTAATAGAGATTCACTAGTAGAGAGGTCAACCATAGCATAAATATTTGTATGCAATTAAAGAATCTGCTGCTTGCAGCGATGTCTCTGCGGCTGGAGCAGGCTGAGTACTTTCCTTGGCGAGAGGTTCATCTTATTGTGCGTGTCAGATCTCACGAAGGTTAAAATTTAGCCCACACCCCAAAACCGCCTCCTAACGTTCAGTTTGAAGCCCAGAAGTCATGTCATCACACCCTTCCTTCAAGGATGTGCCACGCTCAGAACTCCAGAATACACAACATCGCTCTGCACTGCCTCAACATTATTCCTCGACATTCTTCCTCAACGTAGACCTCAACGCCTCAACGTAGACCAGCACCTTGAAATACCGCACGCCGTGTAGCCAGAGTTTGTCACGTCAAGGCAGCAAGGCGTACGGCCTACTACAGAAAGAAACCTATGTTGACTTGAAAAGACAATGCCTCTTACACTACCGTGAAAGCATCGAAAACCGCCCCCATCGCAGAGCGATTCCAAGTATAACACCTCAAGGACGAATGATCGTCTGAAAAACCCTCAAAAAGAAGTGCTAGCACACTGCTCAGAGCCACCCAGGCACTTTCCCTGTGGCGTTTCACAAGACGACACTCTCGATGAAGACTCGTGCGTTGGCCAGGACCACGCCAAAGTGAAAAAGCCCCCTTTTTTGCCACATGACAAGTATATATAGAGACAGTGAGTACGTTAGCATGCGCCCAGCATCATAAGAGTACGCGCGCAATTGCTAACATAGATGCTATCACACGAGACGGGATAATGGCTCATTGCGCTCACTGGATATACCTTTGCCAAACAGGACATTAAACTTCACCAGCACCCTTTAATGGACGATCCTCTCGAATGGGTCTCTGCCGACCAAAAAATAGGCTCATGACACCACTGTTGCGAATTGGCAGCGCGTCATAGACTTTCCCGAAGGGGAACGCTATTGCGTGCAGGTTTGAACAAGACAAGAGAACAAAAGATCAAAGAAAACAAACGAAGCCGTATTTATAATATAAAGGAAAGGACCAATAAAGAACGCACACGCCAACAAGAAAAACACATAGTCAATAAGCGTACAACGCTACAGAAGAGAGAGAGAGAAAAAAACTTTATTGTTGGAGAGGAAGTCGGGGCACGCCCCTGGGTCTCCGCACGACCCCACTGCACTCAAGTGTTTATGTCCCTAAGGTCCATAGCACTGGCAGCCCGGCCGGTGGCGATTGTCTGCACGGCCGGTTCCTCAGAGCGCAGCAGGGTCTCCCAGTTCTCCCAGGTCTTGAGGTCCTCTAAGCCGTGCGGGGAAGGGTCCGCCGGGCAGAGGGAGAGGATGTGGAGGGAAGAGGCGAATGGTTCTGGGCACAAGGTGCAGGCAGGAGTGGGGAAAGAGGGGTGATAGTGGGCTAGGGTCAGGGGTGAGGGGAGTGTGTGTGTCTGTAGTTTGCGCCAGCATGTTGCGTGTTTGTTATCTAGGGAGGGGTGGGGTGGGGGGTAGAGCTGGCGCGAGGCTCTGTAGGCCTGCGTCATCTCGCCGAACGAGTGCATTCGCTCCCTCGCGAATCCCCGATCCGAGGCCACCTGAACTCCGTTTAAAGAACCTCGGGCTAAAAGGTTGGCGGCCTCGTTTCCGGGATTCCCGGAGTGCGCAGGCACCCATATAAGCTCTACATGGCGGAGTGGGGGTGCATCGGCCGAGCCCAGTATGCCAAAAGCAGGGACGTGGACTCGGCCTAGCGCAAAATTTAGAATTCCAGTTTTATAGTCTGTTAAAATGTACTGGGCTTCCGTGCGGGTGATGGCAATTGCGGTGGCGGCTTCCTCTGCAGCCTCTGGGGTGGCGTCAGGGGGGAGAGGTAGTGTGAGGAGGGCGGATGAAGAGCTGTCCACCACGGCTGCGGTTGCTTCGTCACCCGTGCAGGCGGCGTCCACCCATACGGCGTCCAGCTCGGAGCCGTACACTCGGTGGAGTGCCTTCGCACGGGATCTGCGGCGCTGCTCATGGTGGGAGGGGTGCATATTTTTTGGCAGTGGCTTGATGACCAGCTTTCGGTGAAGGGATCGAGGAATAGGGAGGAGGGTTGGGTCGTTGGCCGGTATTCTGATTCCGAGGGAGTCCAGGATATACCTGCCTGTGGAGGTTTGTGTAAGCCTTATGTATTGGGCCTGCCGATGGGTCTCCACGAGTTCCCCTATCGTGTTGTGGAGGTCCAGGCCTAGTAATCTGTCTGTGGGGGTGTTAAGGGGAAGATGAAGTGCGGCTTTGAATGGCTTGCGGATCAAGGCATCCAAAGTATTTATGTCGTGTTTGGATAGTTCTAGGTATGGGGTAGTGTAGAGCACACGGCTGAGGACAAAGGCATAAATGAGGCGACAGAGGTCGCGCTCCTACATGCCTCTATGATGGCCCGAAACTCTGCGGATGAGATGCGATATCCCGCCTGCAACCTGCTTGAGTTTCTTGAGGGTGGTGGTGTTTTTGCCATCGTTCTGGATATGCAGGCCCAATACGCGGAGGGTGTCAACCTCCGGTACCGGGTCTCCATTCAGTTCGATGGCAATGGGGGAGCGGGGGGAGCGTTGGTTCTTTGGCCGGATGAGGAGCAGTTCGGACTTCTCTGGGGAACAAGACAGACCGATGCTCTGTGCATAAGTTTGGGTGAGGGTGGCTGCTTCCTGTAAGGTGTTCTCTATGTCGCCGTTACTGCCGTGGGTGGTCCACAGTGTGATGTTGTCGGCATAAAGAGTGTACTTATGGTGGGGGATAGTTGCCAATTTTCGGGCGAGGGGGATGAGGGTGATGTTAAAGAGGAAGGGGGAGAGGACGGACCCTTGAAGGGTTCCGATACTCTGAAGCCTGTAGGAGGGGGAAGAGAGAGGTCCAAAATGTATCTCAGCCGTGCGGTCAGTGAGGAATGCTTGAATGTAGGCGTACGTGCGCGCACCCACATTAATGGAGATAGGGCTGTCATGATCGCCTGATGTTCGATGCGATCAAAAGCTTTGGAGAGATCCAAAGCTAAGACTGCCTTTGTGTGACCAGGCAGAAGCGGGTCGAAAATGTAATGTGTGAGTTGCAGCATGGCGTCCTGTTCGGATATATGGGGGCGGAATCCCACCATGCTATGCGGGTATAGATTGTTGTCCGCCATGTGCGTTGTGAGTCTTGCTAACACAACATGCTCGAAGAGCTTTCAGAGGCATGAGGTTAGCGATATCGGGCGAAGGTTTTGAAGTGTAAGTGTTTTGTTGGGTTTGGGTATAAATATTACCTTCGCGTGGCGCTGGGACTGCGGGAGGATACCCTCCCTCCAGCACTGGTTGAACTATTGCGTAACCATGATTTGGGCCAGCATGAACTTTGGGACACAAACGAAGAGAGACACATGGAACACGGAACACACTGCTGACTAACAACTTTAATGAAAAGGCGCGGAACACGCGGAAATATATACAGTGGTAAAGGTGGAGAGAAGGATGGAGAGAAGGCAAAGGGCATGGCGAAAGAAGGCCGCACCAAAAGCAAATGTAACAACAATCCTTAGAACAAAAGACGAAACAGCCGTTACCGGGAAAGCGAAATCACTGAGCCCCCCACAATCTTAGGCCGTGTTGCAAAACTGTGCGCACGTGATGAGAACCAAAGCAAGATCGAGAATCAGTTCTAAGAGTAGTCACAGGATAAGATCTAGGCCACAACAAGGACAGTGAAAGAGCAAAAGCCGCGTCATAAAAACAAAACACGAAACAACTGAAAGAATATATGAATGAAAAACCCTCAAGAATTCACGCCAAAACAAAGCTAGAAGTTTAACATGAAGATGGACATGAGGCTGTGAAATCATGAAAGCTCCTTCGCCTACAGGTGAGACGAGAGTTGAAAAAAAAACAAAAAAGCCAACACTAACACGGCTAAAACAGAGCTAAAAGCCTAAAGTTGAATTTAAACCAAAATGCCAACAGTGACACGACTAAAACAGGGCTAGAAACCTAAAACATGATGTGGGAGGTAAAAAACAAAAAGCACGAACACGGTGCCGAACAGGACGGGCGTATAATTTGGCCGGTTCATGGGACAGGGCAAACATCATGGAGGAACGTTTTTTCTTTGGTTGAGAGTGCAATTGACGGGGTGCTTCCGCAGTCCTTCCCTTTCTTGTGGATGGCTACAGCTTCGATGATTTCCCTGGCCAGCCTATCTTTTTTTCTTCCAAGCATTGAGATGTTGTCGAGGTTGGCCGTGCATGGGTGCTTAGGCTGGCGGCAATGAAGAGCCAGGAAACCTGATGTGGCAGTTGCTCTTAACGAATTTGCGTGTTCTCTAGCAATTTCATTGACGCACCTGCCTGTCTGTCCAATATAACATTTACCGCATGCGACAGGGAAATGATAAATTACACCTTCGTCGCAATCTGCGTATCTTGTCTGGTGGTCTGCTGCGCAACTCATCCTTCGCTCTTCGTTGTTAACTTGGCGGCACATCTTGTATGCTTTGCTGGGTGCAGAGCAAACCACCTTGACTGCTTGTTTTGCGGCGATCTTTTTGAGGTTGTGAGTAAAGCCGTGGACGTAGGGTACAACAACGATCTTCTTGCTGGTCCACGTTTCTTCCCCCATGGTTGAAGATTCCTTGCGAGGCAAGCGGTGAAGCAGCGCCTCGCTTACCGTGATCAGCATTTCTTGGGGGTAACCAGCTGCCCTTAATCTAGCGATCTGCTTCGAAAAGCTGGGGCCCATTTTGTGCGGGCATGATTTTTCAAGCGCTGACCTCAGTGCCCCTTTCGCAATTGCCCTCTTGACGGTCTTAGAATGAGCTGACTCATGGGGAAGGAAACCTTTGTTGCTGCGAGGTTCATAGCGCCAGCACGCATGTCCTTCTTCGAGCAGAAGCCGGAGATCCAAAAACCTAATTTGGTTCCCCTCGGGGAGTTCATGGGTGAAAGTGAATTCGGGCATGCTTTCTAGAAATAACGTTAGCATTCGTCCTACAAAGTTGCACTCGGCGGCTTCATGAGCACTTATTGAGCAAGAGATTAGAAAGTCGTCCACGTACCGAAAGATTGTGGTCCCCGGATAGCCGGGTACGATGCTGTCGATTTTCCTATCACAAGATGCAAGGTAGAGTTCGGAAAGGTATGGTGCCACTTTCGATCCAATGCAGATACCGCTCTTCTGTACGTAGTGTTTTTGATTGTGGGCTACAACTGTCGAATCAAGGTACACCGTCAACAGTTCAAGGAAGGTGTCCGTTAAAATTCCGGCTGAATTTTGAAAGGAAACAGCACCGTCTTCTTCGATGGTGGATCGCAAAACCGACATGAGTTCCCGATGAGTAATGGCATAGTACATTTCTTGGATGTCGATGGAAAAGCTGTACGATATCTGACTTCTTTTTTCTTTAAGAAAGGCCGTCAAGGCGAGCGAGTTTGGGATCCTGTAAGGATCATCGAGCCGCAGACGTTTCAGCTGCTTTGCCAGGAAATCAGATAGATTGATCTGCCATTTGGCCCTCTCAGAAATTATGGCACGAAGAGGAACGCAGTCCTTGTGCGTTTTTGCAGTGAAAAAACCGCAAGCTCTGAATTCTTTGTTCCTTTGATTTTCGCGTATAAACTGCTGAGGCCTTCCCTGTGTAGAATGGAGAGGGCTTTCCTTTTTGCTTCTTTGACCTTCTTGAGGTTGACAGGTCGAAAGTTTTTTTCCATGGCTTCGTTGGTCTTCACTTGGTATGTCCGGAGGTCAGAAACGACGAAACCTCCCTCTTTGTCAGAGATACAAAGCTTGAGGTTCTTACGGCGAAGTTCTAGTACCGTGGAACGGAATCCCACCTGAGGCATGACGTTGGCCTTTTCCCGGGAAATGCTGTCCAGGCTTTCGCTGATGATCCGTGGCGCATCTTCCGTCGGAGCTTTTCCCGCAATGCGCCGAACAATTGCTACCTTCTCGGCTCTGTCCATCCGAGGCTGAACTGCGTATTTTGGGCCATTTTCCAATACCTGTCTTGACTTGGAAGTGAGTTGAACTTCCCCGAGGGTTACTACGGGGATCTTGCCTTGGTTGGGAGGTGTGTTCTTCGGTCTACCCTGCTTTAGGACAGGGATGTACCTTCTAGTCCATAGGAGCTCCGTTGAGTGCTTGGCTAGTGCTAAAAGGAGTTGAAAGGCGCTGAAGGATGTGGACTTGACACGCAGAAAATCGTTCAGCAAGCGTACTTGCCGCCACATTTCTGATCTTGCTATCTTCGTGACCCTTTTGCCATGGCCAAGAGACGGGTTGATGAGACCGAACAGCTGCCTGACGTCCTGTGTCCACAGCTTCTTCTTTATGCTGCGCGATAGCAGTCTTGCCCTGCAGGTGATGTCGCAATCAAGAGCGTCAAAGTAGAAGGTGGGGCTTTAAGAAGAGAGAAGAAAAGAGGGGCGCCCAGCGAACAAGAAAGATACTGCAAAACGGCATTTTTCTGGGCCAGTTGGTATGAATCCATGATTTGGGCCAGCATGAACTTTGGGACACAAACGAAGAGAGACACATGGAACACGGAACACACTGCTGACTAACAACTTTAATGAAAAGGCGCGGAACACGCGGAAATATATACAGTGGTAAAGGTGGAGAGAAGGAAGGAGAGAAGGCAAAGGGCATGACGAAACAAGGCCGCACCAAAAGCAAATGTAACAACAATCCTTAGAACAAAAGACGAAACAGCCGTTACCGGGAAAGCGAAATCATTGAGCCCCCCACAATCTTAGGCCGCGTTTCAAAACTGTGCGCACGTGATGAGAACCAAAGCAAGATCGAGAATCAGTTCTAAGAGTAGTCACAGGATAAGATCTAGGCCACAACAAAGACAGTGAAAGAGCAAAAGCCGCGTCATAAAAACAAAACACGAAACAACTGAAAGAATATATGAATGAAAAACCCGCAAGAATTCACGCGAAAACAAAGCTAGAAGCTTAACATGAAGATGGACATGAGGCTGTGAAATCATGAAAGATCCTTCGCCTACAGGTGAGACGAGAGTTGAAAAAAAACCAAAAAAAGCCAACACTAACACGGCTAAAACAGAGCTAAAAGCCTGAAGTTGAATTTAAACCAATTGCCAACAGTGACACGACTAAAACAGGGCTAGAAACCTAAAACATGATGTGGGAGATAAAACACAAAAAGCACAAACACGGTGCCGAACAGGACGGGCGTTCCGGGAAATGCTGTCCAGGCTTTCGCTGATGATGCGTGGCGCATCATCCGTCGGAGCTTTTCCCGCAATGCGCCGAACAATTGCTACCTTCTCGACTCTGTCCAGCCGAGGCTGAACTGCGAATTTTGGGTCATTTTCCAATACCTGTCTTGACTTGGAAGTGAGTTGAACTTCCCCGAGGGTTACTACGGGGATCTTGCCTTGGTTGGGAGGTGTGTTCTTCGGTCTACCCTGCTTTAGGACAGGGATGTACCTTCTAGTCCATAGGAGCTCCGTTGAGTGCTTGGCTAGTGCTAAAAGGTGTTGAAAGGCGCTGAAGGATGTGGAATTGACACGCAGAAAATCATTCAGCAAGCGTACTTGCCGCCACATTTCTGATCTTGCTATCTTCGTGACCCTTTTGCCATGGCCAAGAGACGGGTTGATGAGACCGAACAGCTGCCTGACGTCCTGTGTCCACAGCTTCTTCTTTATGCTGCGCGATAGCAGTCTTGCCCTGCAGGTGCCCTTTCCGAACTCTACCTTGCATCTTGTGATAGGAAAATCGACAGCATCGTACGCGGCTATCCGGGGACCACAATGTTTTGGTACGTGGACGACTTTCTAATCTCTTGCTCAATAAGTGCTCATGAAGCCGCCGAGTGCAACTTTGTAGGACGAATGCTAACGTTATTTCAAGAAAGCATGAACGAATTCACTTTCACCCATGAACTCCCCGAGGGGAACCAAATTAGGTTTTTGGATCTCCGGCTTCTGCTCGAAGAAGGACATGCGTGCTGGCGCTATGAACCTCGCAGCAACAAAGGTTTCTTTCCCCATGAGTCAGCTTATTCTAAGACCGTCAAGAGGGCAATTGCGAAAGGGGCACTGAGGTCAGCGCTTGAAAAATCATGCCCGCACCAAATGGGCCCCAGCTTTTCGAAGCAGATCGCTAGATTAAGGGCAGCTGGTTACCCCAAGAAATGCTGATCACGGTAAGCGAGGCGCTGCTTCACCGCTTGCCTCGCAAGGAATCTGCAACCATGGGGGAAGAAACGTGGACCAGCAAGAACATCGTTGTTGTACCCTACGTCCACGGCTTTACTCACAACCTCAAAAAGATCGCCGCAAAACAAGCAGTCAAGGTGGTTTGCTCTGCACCCAACAAAGCATACAAGATGTGCCGCCAAGTTAACAACGAAGAGCGAAGGATGAGGTGCGCAGTAGACCACCAGACAAGATACGCAGATTGCGACGAAGGTGTAATTTATCATTTCCCTGTCGCATGCGGTAAATGTTATATTGGACAGACAGGCAGGTGCGTCAATGAAAGAGCTAGAGAACACGCAAATTCATTAAGAGCAACTGCCACATCAGGTTTCCTGGCTCTTCATTGCCGCCAGCCTAAGCACCCATGCACGGCCAACCTCGACAACATCTCAATGCTTGGAAGAAAAAAAGATAGGCTGGCCAGGGAAATCATCGAAGCTGTAGCCATCCACAAGAAAGGGAAGGACTGCGGAAGCACCCCGTCAATTGCACTCTCAACCAAAGAAAAAACGTTCCTCCATGATGTTTGCCCTGTCCCATGAACCGGCCAAATTATACGCCCGTCCTGTTCGGCCCCGTGTTTGTGCTTTTTGTTTTTTATCTCCCACATCATGTTTTAGGTTTCTAGCCCTGTTTTAGTCGTGTCACTGTTGGCATTTTGGTTTAAATTCAACTTCAGGCTTTTAGCTCTGTTTTAGCCGTGTTAGTGTTGGCTTTTTTTTGGTTTTTTTCAACTCTCGTCTCACCTGTAGGCGAAGGAGCTTTCATGATTTCACAGCCTCATGTCCATCTTCATGTTAAACTTCTAGCTTTGTTTTGGCGTGAATTCTTGCGGGTTTTTCATTCATATATTCTTTCAGTTGTTTCGTGTTTTGTTTTTATGACGCGGCTTTTGCTCTTTCACTGTCTTTGTTGTGGCCTAGATCTTATCCTGTGACTACGCTTAGAACTGATTCTCGATCTTGCTTTGGTTCTCATCACGTGCGCACAGTTTTGCAACGCGGCCTAAGATTGTGGGGGGCTCAGTGATTTCGCTTTCCCGGTAACGGCTGTTTCGTCTTTTGTTCAAAGGATTGTTGTTACATTTGCTTTTGGTGCGGCCTTCTTTCGCCATGCCCTTTGCCTTCTCTCCATCCTTCTCTCCACCTTTACCACTGTATATATTTCCGCGTGTTCCGCGCCTTTTCATTAAAGTTGTTAGTCAGCAGTGTGTTCCGTGTTCCATGTGTCTCTCTTCGTTTGTGTCCCAAAGTTCATGCTGGCCCAAATCATGGATTCATACCAACTGGCCCAGAAAAATGCCGTATTGCGTAATTTGGGTGATCGATCGGTCGTGCAGATTACGGAGCATGGAGTTTGTGATTTGGTCTGCACCAGGTGCGGAGTTGGTTCGGAGAGTCAGGAGGGCCTCTCTGACTTCCGTCTCAGTGATATCTGTGTCGAGTGTTGGATTGGCTGGTCCTGTGTAGGTGGGTAGAGCTGTGGGGGCACCCGGAGAGGTGTATATGTTATGAAGCGTGTTTATGAGGGCCTCGGTATCGTCAATATGTTGGTGTGTGAGGCGTGTGACGTGGTGTTGTGTTGATGATTTGGTGTTTGTGGTGTCGGTGAGGTGTCGGAGGAGTTGCCATGCTCGTTTGCTGTACAAGTTTCCGGCGATGCCATCACATATCTGTCCCCAGTTGGATCGGCAGAGATTCTCCGATTGTTGTTGGATTTTTGTCTGCAGCGCGGCCAGCTGCTTTTTAAGTGTCTTGTTATATTTATTGCCTTTCCAGCGTTCGAGGAGGCTGTGATAAGCCTCCCAGAGGTGGGCTAGGTGTGTGTTCAGGGTAGGGGCTTCTGTGGTCGTTTCAATGTGTTGCGTGTTGTGGTGAACGTCATGCTTGAGTGATTGCACCCAGGCGTCGATCTCTGTGATAGGAGTGTCTTGGTGGGCGGTGCGTGCAGCACGAAGTGCGTCCCAGTTAACCAGTTTATGTGTTGCATAGGAGTGACGGGGTGGTTTGTACGGGACAGTGATTTGTATAATGTATTGATCACTGCCCAATGTATGCTGAGTTCTGTTCCAGGTAACACCGCGGATGTAGCGGCTCAGCGTCAGGTCCGGACTGGTGTCCATGCTGACACTGTTGCCGATCCGCGTGGGCATCTGAAACGTGTTGTGAACCGTGAGGTGGAGGTTCTGCAGGAGCAGCGACAGCCTGCGACCTCGATGTGTCGTGGTTGTGTATCCCCAGTCAGTATGCTGACTGTTGAAGTCCCCACCAATTAATAGAGGATGTTTCCCTGCTAGGTGGTGTAGCTCTCGCAGAAGTGATTCTAACGAGGCCATCGGCTGGGAAGGGGGTGGTATATATTTGCTATAAAGATTGAAGGAAGTGTATGTGTGTTATGTATAAGTTCAGTGATCACGCAGGGTGTCTCAGACGTGATGTGTTGAGTTTTATAGGTGAGGCTGCGGTGGATGAGTGTGGACGCCTTGAGTTTGCTTGTGGTGTCTGAGTGTGTAGATGTGTAGCTGGGGAGGGTTGCCCGGTGTGCAGTTTCCTGGAGAAGAAGTATATGGGGAGTGGGCGTGAGGGTGGGAAGGAGAAGTTGCAGAGGTGCGCGCTTGGCCCGGAAACCGTGGCAGTTCCAAGTTAAAATGGGGAGAGAATTAGTGTTCCGCCCCGCCATATTGGAGAGTCAGAGGGTTGAGGAGGGGAGTGAGACGGGTGTCAATTAGTATGTGTTCAGCAACGCTACAGAAGAAAGATTTCACCAGATTTGCAGCGTCCGATGTCAAGCGGGTATGCCTTGCATACAGGGTGAACGGGGATCAATGTAGTGCGACGCGTCTTTGCCGATGCGTCGAAGGAAGCGACGCAGGGGAACCGGGTGTTAGTAGGAGCGGAGAAGAACACGGGGAGACGCCGGTGGACTCCCGTCAGCAGCCTGAAGATCTTGGCAGCAGCAGAAAAACCGTAGCCAGGTCTCGTCTACGGCGTTACGGAACGCGGGAGGCTTCAAGTAGGCTATCCAAGAGTGCCATACGGCAGCACGGGCTCTCAGTCCATCGGTTGCGAACGCAGTTGGCTTGCGTCGGTGATCCAAGGGAGGGCACGGCAGCACGGACCCAACGTCCGACGACTGCCACTTCCACGGTTGAATGACCCGATCTCCGCTGCGCTGTCTCCCTTCACACCTCGGTTTTCTGACACGACGTCAGCTCTCCGCTCCTCGTGCTCGCTACGCTCTTTGTCGCTGTCGCCTCGCACACACCATTCGCACGCGCACACGTGCCACGCTAGGCTGGCACGTGCAGCGCTCCGCTGTCCAACGCACCACTGTCCACGCACCGCGTTCGAAAATCCACGATGATCTGGTGTGCACTTCACAACCACTCGCAATAAGTCTACTAACAATTCCACACAAATCCCGCGGCAAAAGATCACACAAAATCGAGAAGAAAATGCACCAACCCAAAAGCGCTTTTGTCATTCATTATTGAACTGCCCTTTGCACAGCAACATGCATGAACGGTCTCCAACTTTTCCATTTGTACGCTGCGTTCTTTTCCGTCCACTTTTGGCTTCACGCGCACATAACCGCAATTTCTTGCGCTGTAGCCCGAAGCATAAGTGAAAAGTAAACATTGTTTTGCAATGTTTTCTAAACTGCAGCTAGTAATTGCTGTTGAGGAATAGAGGAGCCAAATTGTTAATTTTTGTAAACGAACTCTTTGCAAATGTCTATGCTATAGACAATGCTCAATGTCTATGCTACAGCGTGTGACCGTTAACTATCTGAACTTTAATTCAATTAAGTTGTACAGCGTGTGGCCGTTAACAATCTTAATTTTAAATTAATTAAGACGGCATGCCTGTTTTCCGTACACCGCATCTACCTTTAGATACGAAGATGGTATTGTTTCGCCCCAGAAAGGTCTTCTTTCAGTGTCACTAGATATCTCTACTAACACAACAAAAGGCTCAATGAGCTATGCACGCAAAAGACTCGAATGAGCAATCTAGGACATGTAACATGCAGGGAATAATCATAAACTCGCTTGAAACTGCTTAAAGGTGCGTAATGCGCTACTATATTTGAGTAAGTCCCCTCAGTCCGTATAAGCAAAGCAGCCTTCTACCTCCAAAGCGCCTTAGTTCAGCGAAGCAATTCTACAGATTTTGTAACCTTGATGAAGGATCTTCACTTGCATCCCTTCAGCGCACTCACGACGTCCATGAACGCTTGCAGCCTTCACATGTGCATTTCTCACTTAACTGTCATGGTGCGCTCGGTGACTGACACTCAAAGCTTCTACTGAAAGCAGAATTCACTGGCAGATGAACAGTAGCTTGAAGGCAGCCGCAGATCTGGATGTGGAAAGCGCAGCCACTCTGACCTTGCCCCGTCTCATTTCGGCACTGTTCTTCAGAAAGAGTCACCGCTGGCAGAGGCAACATTTGCTACTGAGATCATCGTCCTTTTTTTCATTATATTGATTGTTTGTGGGGAGGCAATCTTTATTGGTCAAGGAACTCTTCAAAATATCAGGAAGTCATGGGCCTTCATCCCAACGTCATCCGTATTTTGTCCAGATTCCGCAGTATACGACACCAATTTAGCATCGAATACTCTTCTCTTGCTTAGCTAACTTTAACCTGATTGGTAAAAAGTTGCCTATGAGATGCGAGTGCATGCTAGGAATTCATGTGCTTCTGTAATTTCGTTCCATTAGAAAGTGCATTCTGAGTGAATAAAGTTAGAATATATGAACAACTTTTCCTTTCAACACGTGAGCGCAAGCGGTGATGGTGCACAACTTTTCTCACGGCTGAATATGTTTCATGCGCATGCGGGAGCGCGAAAAATAAACGTCATACTTGCGCAAGGAGTAGAACGTTTGCGATTCCTGCTCTTCTCCTTCGCCTAATTCTGACGACCAGATAGGAATAAGGAAAAATGCTATAAAATACAGCAGGGAAATGGCAAGGTTTCCTAAAAAATGCATTGAAAATGTTCCCAAAATGTTTGAGATCACTGCGGTAACCCGCTTTGGAGGAATGCGAAAGCATTCACGCCTCCTCGCCCACTCCTCGTCACTCTTTGCCCCTCTTTGCCACCATGAAGTTCTGTAACCATTTTGAGTTCTGAAATTTGGCGCCACGCTCCGTTCCCACCCACTCACTATATACCCGTACAGTCTATTTACCCGTCCGTTACATTTTTCTTCTCATTAATTACCTAATTTTCTCTAATTCATCATTCTTTTTTTCTATCTCTTTTATCTCCTAAGCAGTTTATAATTCTTTTCATCTGTTTATCTCAATTTATCAAGCATTTTGCAGCTATTTACGCGTCCATTTTCATTTTTCTGTCCTCTCACTACATCCACGTCCGCGCTATTTCGACGCTTCTTGACTTTCTTTTGGCTGTAATTAAGTACTCATCCTATCGAAATAACTCTTTTTGCGACATCATCCTAAAACCCCCTCTTTTGATTACATGTACTTGTTTGACGCTATCTCTTCTGATGACCTCACAACTGCTGCGGACATCTTTTGGTGACCCGACCCCAACGACATAGCCTAGAAATCCTTTCGCATTAAAACTGGCAGTGGTTGAACA
Source organism: Amblyomma americanum (assembly GCF_052857255.1). Lineage (NCBI taxonomy): Eukaryota > Metazoa > Arthropoda > Arachnida > Ixodida > Ixodidae > Amblyomma > Amblyomma americanum. Next base: position 114,747,279 of record NC_135498.1, read on the forward strand.
CGGTTAAAAGAAGTTTGAAGAGCAATAGCTCGCATTTGGCAAAGAACAAGACCATTGCTTTGCAGAGATTTTGCTTTTTTCTAAGGTAGACTCTTGCTGTTGTACCCATCGCAAAGCTTGCTGGTGTTTGCGCCAGTTTCTCTCAGCCCACTGTGTGGACGCCAGCACTATCCATTACGCGGCAGCGTATAAACATCGTACGGTCAAAAAGCAGTTCGGCGTCAAAGTAATCGTAGTTATAGCTGTTGGCATCGCGCTTCCTAAATATTCAGGGGATGCGCAAAAATCAGAGGGCACGCACATTCAATGAATAAAAAACCCGCGGTCTAGGCCGGGAATCGAACCAGGGCTTGTGGCGTTCGAGACAGGGACGCTTCCACTTCCTCACGACCGCTCGACGTTTCAACAAGAATACAGGCGCGTCTAGTGAATATACCGGTTTCTTAGAGACGTATTTTCAAGATCTGTACTAAGGCGTACATGAGTAATTTTGAGCATGTAAATTACAGATGTCGGGATCGGGCGAACACCATGCATTTCCCGTAAACTTCCTCCGTGCTTAGCGTGCAGGCGTAGCGCCATCGTGTGGCACCCACTGAAATCCTTATCGCCATGCGTGGCGCTGGCCCGGCAGATCGCACGCGCCTAGAGGACCTTTCTGCGTCGCAGTAGTGTATGTCGTTTCTGAATAGGTGATATGGAACCGCAGCCATCTACGAGTGCTAATGTGGAGCAGCGTCTGTGTTGTTTTCAGAAGCCTCCTAGAGACTTGGAGCGATTTCGCCAACGGGCAAGGGGATGGCGTTCCATGGACTCCTTGGCAGCGCTGCAACACGATGTTGGGTACCGATCTTAAAGGCGAAGCTTAAGCGTCCTCCAAGTTTCTGAGAGGCGCTGTTCGCTCCGGCAGACGTCAAATGCGCGTCATTGACCATGCAATTTTCTTCTTTGTGCGTGCGCCGATAGCCCCGAGTAGGGGTCTGATTTTGGCTGACTGTGAAGGTGAAATTGACGGAACCAGCCGTTCTCTGGGTTTGCACATCAGGAATAGAGCTTTCATTATAAAAAGAATATTTGTGTTGCAGCGGAATAATCTATTACGGCATGGAATGCCACTGCCGAAGCAATCCCATAAAAACTTGGTTTGGTTTACGTAAGCTTATACAAGAAAATTAGAAGATCCAATGATTTTAAATGAAATAGCAACCAGAGCTTCTTTGCAATGTAGGTGGGAAGTCTTCAAAAGAAGTGTTTTATTGCCTGCGCGGTAGGGTTCGAACCCGACCGGGGTGGCCGCGTTTCCATGAAGACGAAACACTAAGCCGCATTCGGAAAAAGGTGTGAGATAGTTGCCAGGATGACCGAGTCAATGGCCAGGTGGTTACATTCGCCTTTATTAATGTAAGATTGAATGATAACTAGAACCGCTAGGTTGAAGAAAAAATAACAGTTCCTTAACACAAACACACCGCTGTCCAAAATGTGAATGCAAACCCTCCCCACCAGTCTGTGGTTCTTCGTGACATAAATGCTATAATTGCGTTTAACCAAACCGTAGATCTTGAAGCCGTTTCGAACAATGTTCCGAAATAGTTACAACCAATGAAACACATGTATTCCGCCTAGTACTGTCCATAATAGCATTTTCCCGCCAGGTTACTCAGTATTGCACAAGAATGCATGCTCACGTGGCGGATGCGTCACTGCTTTGCCCAGCGAGCATCTGCGCATGCCGCCATTACCCGCTTTTGCTGACGCAGTCACTGTGGGGCAACACTGAAACGCAGCAGTGTTAGGTGCACATTGGGATCGCGCACCGTACCCCAAATGCTGGATCTGAAGTATTGAAAAATCTATAAGCATACAGAACACAACATACGTGGCCACAAAAAAATTTTTCTTACCGGCGCCCGTGTGCTGTGCGATGTCAGTGCACGTTAATGATCCCCAGGTGGTCGAAATTATTCCGGAGCCCTCCACTACGGACCTATTCGTTCCTATCTTCTTTCACTCCCTCCTTTATCCCTTCCCTTACGGCGCGGTTCAGGTGTCCAACGATATATGAGACAGATACTGCGCCATTTCCATTACACCAAAAACCAATTATTATTATTATTATTATTACCAGCGATTTCTTTCTTAATGGCTTAGTTTGGTTTTTCTAGGAAATCTTACGCGCAATACTACATTTGATGACATGTTTCTTCACATCGCATTCAATTTTTATCTTCGACAGATTATCCAGAAGTCTACATACGCCGTTACGACCAGTAACAGCATAGTATCATTACAGGCAGTCATTCACAACATTGCAGCCAATTTATTCACGTATGAGGTCTGAGAATTAAGGCCTGTATGACCACCCCAATTACAGATTATAAGCATAACAGCTATTTCTGATATAGCACACAAAATCTGTATTCCTCCACTGTTACGGGCGCTGTGATAAATAAAATCCATGTGTCGTGTTTACATTCGGGCAAGCGTAGTTGACGTGGGTTTTCTCTACATGCCCGATTAATCTTAGTCCCAAATGAAGACTAATATTCATTTTATAACTACCACAATTGCGCTGCTTATAAAAGGGTGGATGCAGATGAGGTCGTGTGTGTGTTGAAACGCAGAGGTGAGCGCTGCTTATAGCACTACATTTCCCTGGAGAAAAAAAAGCGAACCACAAAAAGCGGTTCCGTGTATATTTCTAGACATAATTCGTTTTAACCTTAAGGTCATCAGGCTGAGAAACCTACAAAACATAGATAGTACTCAGTAAGAAATTAAGATCTACATTCAAACAAGCCAAACTTATACAGCTGCATAGGAAGCTCAGTAAATTTATACGAATTCCGCCAAAAAAGTTCTAGCGATATACAGTTATTGAAAGCACAGCAAGGTTCCTTTGCCATTACCATAAACTCTATACAGACCACGTGACTTTGATGACTCTCAAAGTTCAGTGCTTACGACTGACAATGGTTTTTTTACCACGAGTTATAGCGCCATCTCAACTCCCTTGCAACTGCCTTGGAAGAAATGGCTTTATCGGAACTAGCAATTCTGCTGTAATTCTTAGTTTCGACACTATAATGTCTAGTGGCCCCAACAATTTACCGAAGAAAATCTTTACAATATCAACACAGCGGAATGCGAAGTACTTGCTTCACTATTAAGGGAGAGTTGAGCAAAACGCGGCTCGAATTTGCAAATCGTCGCCATTATTTTTGTTATCAAATAATAAAAACAAATAGTGCCAAATTATTTCGTAGCGACCTAGCATCACGCTCACCAAAATTGAAAAGTTCCGCGCATTATAAAAGCACTAAATTCTAATTAAATCCAAGATTTCAAAATGTCCCATCTCGCTTAACCCTATTGGGCAAAATGAAACAATGTACAGGGGCAGAAGGAGACGCCCTTCCAAAAACAGCGTATTTTTTACCTTTACTATGAATTCACACGCATTCATTGGCATTACGGACATCTAGAGAATCTCTGCGAGCCTATTCGCATCCCAGACGCTGCACTGAGATCGAACCCGGAACTTTTTCGCTCAATAGCACACTTCAGAACGCGTAGTTCCACTGCCGGGCTCTGAGTGCAGACCGACTTCGCGATGTTTTTGGATTTAAAACCCTGACCTCAACTTTTTTTGTTTTCGTTCCACAGTTGTTGGTCTACCTGCCAGCCTTGGTGAATAGACATGCGATTTGTTTCCACTCATGGTGCGTGAACACAAGCTTTTTAATCTCAATGTCGGCAGTTCCCAACAGAACTTGCTCCATTTTCATCCTGCTGTACAAATTAGTGCACATCCCCTGCGTACAGAGAGCGACGCTGACGGTCGCACTACTTATGCAGTTTCATCTTTTCACATCGCCTCATCGCTTTCACTGTTCGGTGGTCGGGACTTATGGGAGCATCGAAACGCTTGATGTGACCGGCGGCGTTTCCATTTGTGCAGACCTTCCTTTATGTTTTCTGCATTCTACTTTGCATTCATAGTTTGTCTTTTATACATTCCGACCATCTTCGGGAGGGCTATAACATAGAGCTTTCGAGCAAGTAATAAAATCATTACGTTTGCTTCAATACCATTAAAACATCACAACGCCGCGGTTTCCCCCAGATATCATCCTGCGAAAATAATTCCATTTTATTTACCTCTACGTAACAATTCTTAAACTTTGCATATTATGAGAGCAATAACCTCCTGTAGAGACTGAACACTTCCGTCAGCCTAGGAGGATGTTTTGATTAAACTGCAAAGTTCTTAAAATCTGTCGTCCAAGGTTTCGCGTCTTTCTGACCACTCTGTCGTTCACCGACGCTCATTTCTCAATTTGTTCTCCTCAGAATTCGCCAATGCGGTAGACCTTAAGATGTACTTTAGAGGACATGTGTGTATCATATCGCACATATGTAGCGTTAATATCAAAGCTCATTCAAAGGACAAAGCGCTCTAAGTAACAAAATATCACGATTCGCCCCATTCTCCGTATACCTATAAAAAGGTTGAGACAGCGGCACTATAACTTCTGAGTGGAAACTCGCTCGTGTTATTTCTACCCATAAAAGAGAAAATATTAATATTTTGTCTAACTACACGACGATATCTTTAACCTGCTAAATGCGACTAAATGTGGAGCAGATCACACCGAAGCATATTACGACCTTTGTAGAAGCTAAAAACTTAAGTAGGGGTAACCATTATGGCTTTAGCAAAGTTGCAGCCGTGAAAGCGTCACTAATAGAATCAATTTATAAATTTCTCTAGCATTAGACCATCCGGGACAAATGCATTTTGTATTCTAGACTTACCCAAAGCATTCAATCACGTCTCGCATTCTAGGCTTCTCAATTTATTGGACAGTCGTCTTGGCACTGATAAGAAACTAATAAATTAAAGGTGTATTTGTCGCGCCCGTTACTAACAAGTATCTGTAGGTAGCCAGCCTATCTATTTAACACAGGTGCCTTCCGGCGCCTTTAAAGGAACAGTTTCGGATGGCATTCTCTTAGCCCTTTTCATCATTCATATTGCAGGTAATGTCGACGCTACTACTACTACTAACAATATACTTGCGCAGGTATCATGTTGGTGCTAGACATGGTAGATTGCTAACGCAAACAGAAAACTCTGATTTAAATAGAAAAAGGGAGTCTTTTCTTTTCCAGTATCAAACTGAGAACTACAAAGTATAGAAGGTTCTCAATTAAAATATATTTCCATATTAATCACTGCGCACCTTAAATGCAAGAAACGTGTGTCATATGTTACTAGCAAACCCCCTGTCCACACTTTTCTTGAAACCCACGTATAAAGCCGCCTCACCTTGCACAAAACTGCTCGCATATGGCTCACTAGTCAGAACAGTGTGCGAGTATGGCATTGCATCTTGCTTTTGATAGAAACACGATTCCATAACAATATTTGAAAGCACTCAGCGCAAAGAAACCAGAATCATTTGCTTTTTATGATCTTTGCAATCCTGGCTAAGGTAGGTTTACACGAACATTTGCAAGTGGGCTAAATTTCAGTGTAACAGCTTTAAGTGCGTTAGCTCTTAATATTCGGAATTGAACGCTTCTTGCCCGTCTGAGATTTCAAGATGGCCGCTGATCACGTGATCAAATCTCGGATCAGCAAAATGTGACCCCCCCTCACAAGACCGCCTCCGCGCAATCGTTGTGCTGGCATGGCGCGCGGTTTATTCCCTAACCTGGCGTTCCGCTATATATATATATATATATATATATATATATATATATATATATATATATATATATATATATATATATTTATATATATATATATATATATATATATATATATATATATATATATATATATATATTGTGTATATATATATATATATATACATATATTGTGTAAAGAAGCAAATCAGACGCACAAGAAGAGGACAGGCAAAATCTTTGTTGACACAGCGTAGCTCCAAGCCACGAGTTCGAGAGCGTCAGCTTCGTCTTTTTCGCAAACTGAACTGCGTCAGCTTCGTCTTTTTCAGCTTTCTATCCTTCGGCGGCACTGGCCGCTGGGGCAGCAAACCCCAATTGTATGTCTTACAATATCCCCGGGGTGAAAAGGTGCCATCCTGGCGGCCTAAGGGCACGAGATGATAGCGGGGTCGTAGTAGGGTTTCCGGCGGTCGAAGTGGACGATTTCGCGGCTGCGGCGTCGATGATCAGGCGAAGGCGTGAGGGGCTCGACGAGGTAGTTAACTGGAGATGTCTGCTGAACTACGCGATAGAGGCCGTGGTATTTGCTTAGCAGTTTTGTCGACAGGCCCGGGCTGGAGGAAGGCACCAAAAGCCAAACTAAGGAGTCGGGAAGGTAAGCCGGCGGCAGACAGGTAGAAGTGGCGCGGGCACTTATTCTGACGGTACTGATCGTGGGCACTAAAGGAACGGGCGAGTTGACGGCATTCTTCGGCATGCGCAGCGGCTTGAGAGACGGTTGTAAATACAGAAGAATCTGGACGGTAAGGGAGTATGGTGTCCATAATTGAAGATGGCTCCCGGCCGTAGAGAAGAAAATACGGGGAAAAACCAGTAGTTGCTTGCATTGCAGAATTGTAAGCATAGGTAACGAATGGTAGAATGCGGTCCCAGTTGGAGTGATCGGATGAAATGTACTTGTCCATCATGTCGCCAATGGTCCGGTTAAAGCGCTCGGTCATGCCGTTCGTCTGGGGATGGTAAGGTGAAGTTGTACGGTGGACGATGTGACACTCCCGAAGAAGGGCCTCCAGGATGCCGGACAAGAAGACGCGACCTCGGTCGCTGAGCAATTCCTGAGGCGCACCGTGGCGAAGAATGATGTTTTGAAGTATGAAACCGGCGACGTCGGAGGCCGTTGCAGCTGGTAACGGGGAAGTTTCCGCATAGCGCGTGAGATTATCTATGGCGACAATGATCCGACGCTGCCCAGCAGAAGTGCTAGGAAGAGAGCCGTAAAGGTCGATTCCAACACGGTCGACAGGGCGGGCCGGACAAGGTAAAGGTTGCAGAGGAGCCGATGAGTGCTGTGGTGGGTGCTTGCGCCGCTGACATTCGAAGCAAGATCGGACGTACTGACGGACAAAACGGTACATGCCTCGCCAATAATACCGAAGACGTAGGCGGGTAAAAGTTTTCAGCAGACCGGCATGAGCGCATTGCGGGTCGTCATGATAACAAGCACAAATAGCGGAGCGGAGATGCAGGGGAATCACGAGCAGCCATCTGCGACCATCTGGTAGGTAGTTGCGACGGTACAGCAGCTGGTCACGGCCGACGAAGTGACGGGCTTGACGACGGAGTCCTCTAGAAGGGGAGCTGGCAGAGCGGTTGGCTAAGATATCGAAAATAGAAGCTATCCAAGGATCCTTGCGTTGCTCAGAAGCCATATCAATGGTATTGAAAGAAGGCGTGAGGCTAGAAATAGAGGCTTGGTAGAGTTCAGAAGACACAGGGAAGCGTGAGAGGGCGTCAGCATCGGAGTGTTTGCGTCCGGAGCGGTAAATGACCTGAATGTTGTAGTCTTGTAATCGGAGAACCCAACGAGCGAGGTGGCCGGAAGGATCCTTGAGTGACGACAGCCAGCAAAGGGCATGGTGATCTATGATCACAGCGAAGGGGCGCCCATATAAGTAAGGAGGAAATTTTGTGATTGCCCAAATAATTGCCAAACATTCTTTTTCCGTGACGGAAAAATTAGTCTCCGCTTTTGTGAGTGCACGGCTTGCATAAGCAACGACGTACTCATTGAAGCCAGGTTTCCGCTGAGAAAGAACGGCACCCAGACCGATGCCGCTGGCGTCCGTGTGGAGTTCTGTAGGGGCGGAAGGGTCGAAATGGCGCAAGGTCGGAGGGGATGTGAGAAGATGGCGCAGCATGGCAAAAGCTTCGTCGCATGCAGTGGACCAGGCCGGTAAGTCGTGACCGCAGGCGAGTTGTTGTGCCATTGGTGCGATAATTGCAGCAAAATTCTTGACGAACCGACGAAAATACGAGCAAAGTCCAATTAAACTTCAAGTTCTTTCAGGGAGGTGGGCTTCGGGAAATCAGCAACTGCTCGTAGCTTGGCAGGGTCCAGGAGGACACCATCCTTGGACACGACGTAGCCTAAGATAGTCAGTTGTCGGGCGCCGAAGTGACACTGCTTCAAATTAAAGGGACACTGAGGAGGAATTGAAGTTGGCTTGTATCCATAGAATAGCAGCTCCTGATCACAAAAACGCCACTCTTCCTGAAAACAAAGCTCTTGTAATGTAGAAAATAGCAAGAACCAAAATACAGGTATCGCCGCCACAGGCCAATCTCGCAAGTACAAGCGTGATGACTTCCTTGGACAAGAGGCGCCACCTTCGAGGAATTTTCCTTATTTCATGGTAGCCACGAATCTCTGAGGTTTGCAAAGGAAGGTTGCGCACAGCACCGCTAGCCGTCAGAAATCAGGGAGTCTGCGTTTACGTCACGACTCACGTCACTCCGTTCTGTGACGTCATAAGAGTTGCCGTGGCGTCATAAGAGCTTTCTGAGTTTGAATCAGAGGGGCGGGAAAAACTTTTTCAACTTCGAATCCAAATTTCTTTGCAATAAATGCATCTTTCGCGCCCGGACAAGCGGCAACAAAGCCATGAAATGGCGAACTTTCAGATTTTGCTAACAAAAAAAAATTGATAGAGTTCTCCTCAGTGTCCCTTTAAGCTGCAGGCCAGCGTCACTGAGACACTGAAGGACACTCTCAAGACGATGAAGATGAGAAGGAAAATCCGGGGAGAATACGACAACATCGTCCAAGTAGCAGAGGCATGTTTTCCATTTCAGCCCGCGTAGGATGTTGTCCATCATGCGCTCTAAAGTTGCAGGCGCGTTGCAGAGACCGAAGGGCATCACATTAAATTCATACAGCCCATCAGGCGTGATAAAAGCTGTTCTCGGGCGACCAGCTTCGGCCATCGGCACCTGCCAGTATCCAGAGCGCAGATCTAACGAAGAAACGTACTCTGCCCCCTGCAGGCAGTCAAGCGCGTCATCTATACGAGGCAGGGGGTAGACGTCTTTGCGAGTAATTTTGTTTAGCCGGCGGTAGCCTACGCAGAATCTAATGGAACCGTCCTTTTTCTTGACGAGTACAACTGGAGAAGCCCACGGGCTGTGAGAGGGCTGGATCACTCCACGGTGTAGCATGTCGCTCACCTGATCATCAATTATGCGGCGCTCAGCAGAGGAGACGCGGTAAGGGCGCTGGCGCAAAGGTCAATGTGTTCCAGTGTCGATATGGTGGCGAACCGCTGTTGCATGACCCAAGGTGTCTCGATGAGAATCGAAAGACGCATGAAAGCGCTGAAGCAAGGCGACAAGCTGGGCGCGTTGGAGAGGTGGCAGAGCGGCATCGACGGAATCGGCAAGCCGGTCGGGTGAGGTCTGATTGGTTTCGACGATGGGAGAAGTGAGGGCATTGATGTCATACGCGGGAGGGTAATCCGGAACGGGTGAAGCGTCATCGAGATCGACATCAACCGTGCCAAGCGATTCTCCCCGAAATAAAGTGGTCGAGATAGGCAACGGGTTCGCAACGTAACGGGCGCTACAACCACCAGAAATTGTGAGCACAGCATGCGGGAGCATGAGAGATTTGCGGTGCGCAAAAAGGGGGGAAAGGGCGAAAAAAGGACAGTAGCCTCAGAGAGTGCAGCACAAGTAAGGGGCACAAGAACAGAAGAGAAAGCCGGCACGTCGGTGTTGTCAGTGGAGATAATATGCGCGGCAGTAGCAGGGGAGGCGTCCACAAGAGTATCACACAGCGGCAACAAATCAATTTGAGCACGTGTACAGTCGATGATTGCCTGATGCGCGGACAGAAAGTCCCAACCGAGGATGATGTCGTGAGAGGAGCGGGCAAGAACGAAGAACTCAATGGTGTAGGAGAGGCCTTGGATGATGAGGCGAGCGGTGCACGCTGCGAAAGGTCGAATGGGATCAGCGTTGGTGGTTCGAAGGGAAATTTCAGAAAACGGCGTCATAACATTTTTTAGATTGCGGCACAAGTTGCGGCTAATGATTGACACGGCAGCACCAGTGTCAATGAGCGCATGAACAGGAACACCTTCAACCAGCACTTCAAGAATGTTCACAGCAGCGGCAATAGGGCATGAGACGGTCGGTGACGGCGCAGTTCTTGCCTCCGGAACTGCGGCGCCTAGTTTTCCGCTTGGAGGGGTGGCGACCGGCGGCGCATAGGAGAGACCGAACGGCGGCGAGGAGACGGCGACCGGGGGGTTCCATGGTAGGCGTCGGAGCGATAGGTAGAGGGATGCTGGGGCAGATGAGAAGAGTCACGTGCGGAGGGC